>NW_022436960.1:12533349-12554514 GCF_009761245.1 Sapajus apella | reverse complement strand
AGTGTCTGCTGCAGACCTGGCCTGAGCTGGAAGGCAAGCATGAGGGCGGGCTCCCCATCGGCCTGCTTCCTAAGACAAGGCTCAGTTAGCTACACAGAACACTGATGGGCACAGGCCACAATATTCATTTTCAACAGTCCAGGAAAGTGTCGAAAAAAGACAATCTGGAAGGTAGAAATGTCCTGCTAAGAAAATGACTTCACTAATAAGTTCTGGGTGGCAAAGTCCCATAGGAAAAGGACTTCTGGCCATCCCATCCAACCAGTCAGTTGGGCTGTGGAGAGGAAAAAAAGGCAGAAAGGAGGTCAAGGGGCGGAAAAGCCTTCCAAATGCACCACAAGCACCTGTGAAGTTCAAGTGCAAGGATAAGAGTGCAGCGTTCACTTCCATTTCAATTAGCAGAAGACATGAGAGCTGCATTTCCAGCGCAACGCTGGGGACCACATTTCAAAGCTATGACAAGTGAGAAAAAATCCAAGGGGATCATTTGAAAGAAAGGGGAAAAAAAAGAGATCATTAAATGTGCAGGAGTCAGTTGGCCAAACGGTTTCAGAAGCCGAGCGGGTAGCAGAGGTGGTTGAAGGGAGACTGTGGACCAACAGGCCTCCCAAGCCTACAGGCCCCCAGTTCGAAACCATAACACAGAAAGTCAACAGGGAAGGGAGGATCTTCGCCGTTGAATTGGTAAATAAAAGCCTCCAATATTTTTCTTGGGGAAACCAAGCAGTGCTGCTCGGTTTGCGGCAGCATGGTGCCGGACGGGATTCTCACACGTTCCCATGAGTGGGCCAGATAACCCGCCTGGGCCTGGGAAAGGCAAATCTGCTGGGGAGAGAAGACAAAAAGGGCAGAGGTGGAGGAGGCGCATGAGAAGAAGGACCACAAGCGCGCGTGGAATGTGAGCCATCCGGGAACACGGAAGGGGAGCGAGTACCACACGCCAGGCATGCACTGAGACGGGAAAGGACTGGGCAGCAGGCTTCGCCTTGGCTCTTCCTCATCTGCATAAGGAGACTCACACCTACGTCCCATGCTGAATGAGATGGCACCTGGAAAGCTCCTGAGCCAATGCTCAAAAACATGTGACTCCCCCTCTCTTTCCCCAACCAGCTACTGCTTCTCACTACCCACCATCCGGTCCTTCATTCCACATACAAATATTTACTGGCTAAAAGCCAAAAGCAGCCACTGGTGTGATTGCGGCCCTTCAGTTTAATAGAAAAATATGCAGAGTCAGGACTGGTTTCTATTAGGTACTACACCAAACTCTTCTTCTCAATTGTAGTTTGATACCTGAGGAAACAGAGGCTTAGAATTATCAGGGAGCATGCCAATGATCACACAGCCCACAGCAGAAGCGCTGGGATTTGAACCCAGGCCCTATCTGATGCCAATGCTAACAAAAGGTGAAGATGATCCCTGTCATGCAGAAGTCTGCAGTCACGCTGGAAAATGTGACTACCTTCTATGACACAAAACAAAAGCATCCCAGGGACAGGAGAGCAGGCCGGGAAGGCTCCCAACGGCACAGGCCAACTGCAGTCTCTGGACCTAGACACATTTGGCTGCAAAGAAGAGGATGGGATCCCACTGGAGTGGATGACAAAGGGATAGCAGAGGATTTATGCTGAGGGGTCAGAGCTTCACAGCAGAAACAGAACTCAGAAGAAAGATGGTGTTGGGGAAAAAGACTAACATTGATAAGATGGTGACAACACAGAAGAAGCTCTGACCACAAGCCAATTTTCTAAAGCGAATTCTTTCATCACACAGCACGTCATTTTCATTGCACAGTACCTCATTTTCATCACACAGTATCTCATTTTTATCACACAGTACCTCATTTTCATCGCACAGTACCTCATTTTCATCGAACAGTACCTCATTTTCATCGCACAGTACCTCGTTTTCATCACACAGCACCACATGTGAATCACACAGTACCTACCTCATTTTCATTGCACATTACCTCATTTTCATCACACAGTACCTCATTCGCATAGCACAGTACCTCATCTTCATCACACAGTACCTCATTTGCATCGCATAGTACCTCATTTATTTGGCTCTTTCCAGTCAGAGCTCACACTTAGGGAGCTTAGGTTTACCTTGGCTCTATCTACAGGGGGAAAAAAAGCTTTGCTAAGCACTTTAGCAGAACAAACATGATCTGTGAGGAGAATATTTAATTTGCTCAGGGGAATAAGCTATTTTCAAGCCCCTCTAAGCCATCCAGAGGAGCTGCCATTTACTAATAAACCATTGACGAGTTAATTAAAATTATTCCACTCTCTCATCTAGAAAGTCCCCACAAGAGACTGGGCTCCTTCAGGACAGAGACTGCGTCCCTCCCACTAGAATGGAGTACAATCTAGCTGCATACCTACTCACAAGGCTGTCGTGAGGATGAAAGGGCACAGTCTTCGCCCAGGAAAGGTTAGCCATCAGCTTCTGAAATGCCGCTAGCTGGCTCCATGTCATTCCCCAACCCATTATTCCAGATGGCTTGCCAACCAACTTAGTTACGCAGGCAGGAATTTGTTACTTGCAACTGGTAAGGAGGGAAACTGAGTCCCAGAGAGAGAAGGGGGGGACTCTGGCCCAACAGCTCTGGGAGGAGCTGAGCCAGGACCTGACTCCCAGCCTCTAGGTTCCCATATAACAATTATATGGCTTAGAGGACTATTAGAAGGCACACACCCTTGTGACCAACACCAAAAAAGGTAAAGATACCTCATCCCAATGAACAGCCCCCTCCATCTATAAGTAACAGCTACTCTGACTTTTCTGGTTAATTGCTTCATTACTCACGTATGCAACCCTACACTACAGTCTCGTCCACTTTTCTTCACTTGATGATTCTTTAAAATCACTCTTACTTTACACGTTCCCCCCAACCTCTTTTTCTTACAACTTATCTGCTAGAGAATCAGAACTGTTCAGCCTATAGAGTTTCTCATTGGCTGGAAAACTGCACACTCATGCTACAGTTTAATACATGCCTCTGTTCTCTATATTTCCTGCAATTTGGCAGCTGGATCTGGGGGCTTGATCCATTCAGGGTCGATCCCTTTGGCAAGAATTCAGCAGTGATGGGCTCTTGTTCTGAAAATTAGCAGCCCTTGATGTTCAACACTTACAGCATCAATCTCCCGGGTGAGATTCTAATTTTCTCACTGCATCTTCACTTATTAGCTGGAACAATTTTTATAAGATGTTTCATCTAATATTTGGCTTTCTAGTGGCTTAGTACACATAGTAAAATGCTTTATGTTTTCCATTTTTTTGCTTAGTTTTCAAAATACTGAACTAGAACTCATGAATTTAAGCTTATTTGATTCATCTATTGTAATTTTTGTGCCCTTCTTGAAATTCAAACTGTCCTATACTTGACCCGAGTCCTTTTAAAATGACCTAGAAATCTGTGATACTTTCTTTGCCATACAGATGTATGTAAAAGTGTTTCAGTAGCATCTTACGTATGTCCTGCCCCAGAACTGGAATGAGGTTTCTTTTACTGAAATCTAATATTTCAAGATCAAAATCTAGGAGCTAGGGATGTTCCCTGCTAATGGTTCAGTCACCTTAGCCAGATCTTCTCTCTCTCTCTCACATACAAACACCTACTCACATACATGTATATATATATGTATATATGCACATGCATGTACACACACACACATACATAGACACAAATACCTCAGCTTTCATACCGCTATTTCCAGTTTGATTACTCAAATTCAGGACTACAGTTTTTCCTAGACTACTTCTATCTTAAATCTGTTTTTGCCTTCTTCCCATAGCAAGAATCCTCATTCTCAAGGACACAGGGGATGATGTAATTAGAACATTCCATAACTATTCAATTGCTTTATTCCATGTTATATGAGAAGTTTCAGCATGATACTAATAATACCACCATCAATTACTGTTGTGATCTGTTATCAGTGACCTTTGATATTACCATCATAACTGTTTGGGGGCACCACAAACCAGAGCCATATAAGATGGCAAACCTGATCAATAAATGTATCTGTGATCCACTGACCAGCCATTCCCCCCTCTCTCTCCCTTTCCTTGGGCTTCCCTATTCCCTGAGACACAATATTGAAATGAGGTCAATTAATAACTCTACAATGGCCTTTAAGCATTCCAGTGAACGGAAGAGCTGCACATCTCTTACTTTAAATCAAAAGCTAGGAATAATTAAGATTAGTGAGGAGGGTATGCCGAAAGCCAACATAGCTTGAAAGGTGGGCCGTTTGTACAAAACACTTAGCCAAGTTAAGAACGCAAAGGAAGAGTGCTTGAAGACAATTAAAAGTGCCTACTCCAGTGAACGCACAAATGATAAAAAAATAAATAAATAAAAATTTAAAAAAGCAAAAGAGCCTTATTACTGATAGGGAAAAAGTCTGCATGGTCTGGATAGAAGATTAAACCAGCCTCAACATTCCCTTAAACCAAAGCCTAATCCAGAGCAAGGCCCTAATTCTCTTCAATTCCTTGAAGGCTAAGAGAGGTGAAGAAGGTGCAGAATTAAAGTTTGAAGCTAGCAGAAGCTGGTTTATGAGCTTTAAGGAAAGAAGTTGTTTATATAACATAAAAGTGCAAGATGAAGTGCTAATATAGAAGCTACAGAAGGTTATCCAGAAGATCTAGCTGAGATCATTAATGAAGGTGCCTATAGTAAACAACAGATTTTCAATGTAGATGAAACAGGCTTCTATTGGAAGAAAATGCTATCTACAACTTTCATAGCTACAGAGAAGTCAATGCCTGGCTACAAAGTTTCAAAGGACAGGCTGACTCTCTTGCAGGGGCTAATACTACTGGTGACTGAGTTGAAGCCAAGGCTCATTTACCATTTTGAAAATCCTAGGGCCATTAAGAATTATGCTAAATTGACTCTGCCTGCACTCTATAAACGGAACAATAAAGCCTGGATGACAGCACATCTGTTCACAGCGTGGTTTGCTGAAGATTTTAAGCCCAGTGATGAGATCCACTCAGAAGGAAAGATTCCTTTCCAAACGTTACTGCTCATTGACAATGTACCTGGTCACCCAAGAGCTTAAATGTTGTTTTCATGCTGCTAACACAACATCCATTCTGCAGCCCAAGGGTCAAGGAGTAATTTTGACTTATTCTATCATAGATAGTGATTCCTCTGCTGGATCTGGGCAAAGCAAATTGAAAACCTCTGGAAAGGATTCACCATTCTAGATACTACTAAGGACACTTGTGATTCATGGGAGGAGGTCCAAATATCAACATGAACAGGGGCTTGGAATAAACTGATTCTAACACTCATGGATGAATTTGAGGGGTTCAAATCTTCAGTGGAGGAAGTAACTGCTGACATGGTGATAATGGCAAGAGAAGTAGAATTCGAAGTAGGGTCTGAAGATGTGACTGATCTGTGGCGATCTCATAATGGAACTTGAATGGATGTGGAATTGCTCTTACAGATATACAAAGAAATACATTTTGAAATGGAATCTTATCCTGATAAAGATGCTGTGAACATTGTTGAAATAACAACAAAGCATTCAGAATATTATATTAACTTAGTTGATAAAACAGCAGTAGGGTTTGAGAGGATTGATTCCAATTTTGAAAAAGTTCTACTGTGGGTAAAATGCTGTGAAACAGCATTGCATGTTACAGAGAAATCTTTTATGAAGGAAGAGTCAATCGATGTGGTATACTTCATTGTTGTCTTATTTTAAGAAATTGCCACAGCTACCCCAAACTCCAGCAGCCACTGCCCCATCAGTCAGCAGCTATCAGCATCAAGGCAAGACCCTCGACTGGCAAAAAGACATGACTGCTGAAGGCTCAGATGATTGTTGGCATCTTTTAGCAATAAAGTATTTTTTAATTAAGGTATTACCTTTTTTAGATATAATGTAATTGCATACTTAACAGACTACAGTATAGTGTAAATATAACTTTTATATGCACTGGGAAACCAAAAAATTCATGTGACTTGATTTATTGAGATTATCGTGAAGCCAAACCTACAATATCTTTGAGGTATGGCTGTATTCAAACTTCTGAAGAAAAAACAAAAACGATACCTTGCCAATCAAGGATTCTATATCCAGTAAAACTGTCACTCAGAAATGAGGATAAAATAGACATTCCCATCTAAGCAAAAAGTGAGAGAATTCATTGTTCGTAGACCTGCCCAATACAAAATTTTTAAGAAGCCTTCAACTGACAAGCAAATGATACCAGAGGGTGATAGGAATACACAGGAATAAACTAATAAAAGCACCAGGAATGTAAATATGTGGGTAAATATAAAAGACTATATCAATATTATTTTTTCATCTTTTAATTTCTGTAAAAAATAACATTGTATAAAGGGAAAATTAATATATTTTTTATAACACAAAGAATAAAAGAGGAAATGAAGCTATATTGGAGTAAAGTTGCTAATACTGAAATTCAGTCAATATTAACTTGAAGTTGATTATGATAGTTTAAAGATATACATTGTAATCCATAGAGAAAGCAGAACTTTTTTTTTTAGATGGAATCTTGCTGTGTTGTCCAGGCTGGAATACAACAGAGTGTGATCTCAGCTCACTGCAACATCTGCCTCTCAAGTTCAAGCAATTCTCATGCCTCAGCCCCCTAAAGAGCTGGAATTACAGGCATGCACCACCACATTCAGCTAATTTTTGTATTTTTAGTGAAGCCGGGGTTTCGCCATGTTGGCCAGGCTGGTCTCAAACTTCTGACCTCAGGTAATCCACCCGCCTTTGCCTCAAAATGATGGGATTACAAGCATGAGCCACTGCACCCGGCTAAAAACAGAAATTTTTTTTTCCAAAAAAAATGCAGTTAAAAATCAACAGAGGAATTTAAATAATATACTAAAAAGTATTTTTTAACAACTATTAAAAAGGGTAGAAGGGAAGAATGAAGAATCAAAAAGTCATGAGACATACAGAAACAAAGAGCAAAAGTAGTGGGTGTAAATCCAATCAAATCAATAGTTAAATAAGTATGATTAGGCCGGGCGCGGTGGCTCAAGCCTGTAATCCCAGCACTTTGGGAGGCCGAGGCGGGTGGATCACGAGGTCAAGAGATCGAGACCATCCTGGTCAACATGGTGAAACCCCGTCTCTACTAAAAATACAAAAACATTAGCTGGGCATGGTGGCGCGTGCCTGTAATCCCAGCTACTCAGGAGGCTGAGGCAGGAGAATTGCCTGAACCCAGGAGGCGGAGGTTGTGGTGAGCCGAGATCGCACCATTGCACTCCAGCCTGGGTAACATGAGTGAAACTCCGTCTCAAAAAATAAATAAATAAATAAATAAATAAATAAGTATGATTAAACATTCCATTCAAACGGCAAAAAGTGTTTATACTAGATAAAAAACCAAGATCCACCCATATGATATGTGTAAGAGACAGAGACACTTTAATTCAAAGACACAAATAGGTTGAAAATAAAGGGATGAAAAAACATACTATGTAAACAGTAAACTGTTTACATAGTATGAGTAGAGTGGCTATATTAATATCAGGTAAGATAAACTTTAAGTCAAGGAATATTACTAGAGACAAGAGGCATCTATTGAAAACCTACAGCTAACATCATACTTAATGGTGAAAGAATGAATGCTTTCTAAGATCAGAAATACAATAAGGATGTCTGCTCTTACCACTTTCATTCAACACTGTACTGGAGATTCTTGACAGTGCAACAAGGCCATAAATAGAAATAAAAGGGATGGGATTGAACAAAAAGAAGTAAAATTGTTTATATTTACAGATGACATGATCCTATACGTAAAAATCCTAAGCAACCTATTACAAAATTATAAAAATTAATTCAAGAAATTAGTCAGTTTACAAGATACATCTATATATAAAAATCAAGTTTTCAATAACAAAAAATAATTTGAAAATGAAATTAAGAAAGCGATTCCATTCATAATCACATGAAATGACTAAAATAATTAGTAATAAATTTAACAGAAAATACGAAAGCTGTACACTGAAAACTATAAAACATGAGAGAAATCAAAGAAGATCTAAATAAATGGAGAGGAGTTGGATTAGAAGATTTGCTACTGCGAATCTGGCAATTCTGCTCAAATTGATCCAGAGATTCAGTACAATGATTATCAAAATCCTGACAGCCTTTTTTTTTGACAGAATTTGGCAAGCTGATTCTAAATTTTATGTGGGAATGTCAAAGACTGAAAATACCCTAAATAATTTTTAAAAAGAACAAAGTTGGAGGACTTACACTATCTAATTTCAAAACTTACTATAAAGCTACTGTATTCAAGACAGTATGATATTGGCTTAAAGATAGACATATAGATCAATGAAATAAAATAGAGAATCCAGAAACAAACCTTCATGTTTACGTTAATTTATTTTTTACCACCGTGTCAATGCAATACAATGTGAACAGAACAGACTTTTCAACAACTAAATTTTATCACAGAAGAATACTAAGAATACTTTTTTTTTTTTTTTTTGAGACAGAGTCTTTCTCTCACCCAGACTGGAGTAATGGTGCGATCTTGGCTCATTGCAGCCTCCACCTCCCGAGTTCAAGCAATTCTTGCGCCTCAGCCTCCAAAGTAGTTGGGATTACAAGTGCACACCACCACACCCTGCTAATTTTTGTATTTTTAGTAGAGATGGGTTTCACTATTTTGGCCAGACTGGTCTTGAACTCCTGACTCAGGTGATCCACCCATCTCGGCCTCTGAAAGTGCTGGGATTACAGGCATGAGCCATCGCGCCCAGCAAGAATACTAAGAATACAAAGAAGCACATGAAAATTTGCTGAACTTCATTAATCATTAGGAAAATGTAAATTAAAATCACCTTTGGATACTTCTACAAACTTACTAGAATGGCTCTAATCCAAAAAACTGACAATGCCAAGGGTTAAAGACAATAGAAGAAGCTGGAGCCCTCATATACTGCTGGTGGGAATGTAAAACGGTGCCATTGGATGGTTTCCTAAAAAGAGAAACACAAATTTACCGTATTACCTATCCATCCCACTCCTATGAATCTACCCAAGGGAAATGAAAACACATGTTTATAAGATCAGCACATGAATGTTCATAGCAGATTCATTCATAAGAATCAAACAGCAGGAACAATCCAAATGTTCATCCGTTGGTAAATGTATAAATAAAAATGTAGTATATCCATACAATGTAATAATAATAACCACTCCACAATAAAAAGGAGTGACCTGCTGATACAGGCTACGATGGGAGTGAACCTCAGCAACATTATGCCAAGTGAAAGCAGTGAGGCGCAATCGACTACATTGTCTATGATTGCATTCATGCAAAATTTCTAGAAAAGGCAAATCTATAGAGACACAGAACAGATAAGTAGTTGCCTGGGGTTGGGGGTGGTAGTGGGGATTGACTGGAACAGGCATGAGGAACTTTTCAGGCTGATGGGAATGTTCTGAAACTGAATTGTGAAGAAGATGACTGCATAGCTGTATAATTTTTTTTTTTTTTTTTGGAGACAGAGTCTTGAGTCTTGCTCTTGTCACCAGGCTGGAGCTCAATGGCGTGATCTTGGCTCACTGCAGCCTCCACCTCCCAGGTTCAAGCGATTCTCCTGCCTCAGCCTCCTGAGTAATTGGGATTACAGGTGCCTGCCACCAAGCCTGGCTAATTTTTGTATTTTTATTAGAGACGGGGTTTCACCATGTTGGCCAAGCTGGTCTTGAACTCCTGACCTCAGGTGATCTGCCCACCTTGGCCTCCAATAGTACTGAGATTACAGGTGTAAGCCACTGCACCTGGCCTGTATTCATTTATTAAAAACAACAAAATTGTATAATTATTATAGGTTTTTAAAATATATAAATTATACACAAACAAAGCTGCTTTAAAAAAAATATAGCAGCTTCCTTTATGATAATTCCTGGCTATCTCCCCCTCCCCAATTTTCATCTCTATGTTCTCATTATTTTGTCTCTTACATCACTTCTTGATCAATTTTCATTCTGCTCTCAGCAGTTTCTCTTGCAGCAAGGCCTAGTCCCAGAAGAGAGCCCTAATTGGTCAGTTTCAAGTCATCAGAAGGGCCTGACTGCTCTGGCCCCTTAGACCTTGCTGGGCAAAAATCCTCTCATTGTCAGCTGCTAATCTCAAATTGGCCAGGCAAGCTTCCCAGTAAATACTTGGTGGCTATTTTAGGGTCTCCTGTTCTCAGGCCCATCAGATACCCTGCTGCACACAAATGCAAATAATATGCCAGCTGGGAGGCTGTTGGTAGTGTGCCCCCATCAGCTTATGTGTTGGGGCTCAAGAGGATACTCTGCCACCTAGTCTAGCTCTAAATGTTGTTCTGGGCTTTGGTTTTGCTCTCTAGTAGCTGTGTCTTTTTTACGTGGATATAGGAGAAGACCCGAAACTACGCTGCCACTGGTGCTGCCATCTTCCCAGATTTCTTAGCTGCCAATTCTTGCCTTTCTCTCTATGGGAGCTGGTAAACCCTCTACTCTGTAGGGTTGAACTTATTTATTTATCAGACCCTTATATGGTACTTACTATGGGTAACAATAATGTGTTCAAAGCACATTGTAATTACCAACTCTCTCAATCAGCCTAATAGCCCTATGAAGGAGGTCCTATTATTATCTCCAGTTACAGATGAAGAAACTGAAACAGAGAGAAGGTGAAGGGGCTTGCCAAGGTCACACTGCTGGTCGGCAGAAGAGCAAGCATGTGAATCCAGCAGCAGGATCTGGAGTCAGTGCTGCTCAACGCTGCCTCTCAGGAGCACTTAGTGTTTCTGGCCTTGTAGGTTCAGCACTCAACCATGAGCACCACCCCACCCACTTCTCCCAAGATATCTGTCAGATGGTATGTTTTATCTCTCTTTCAAAGACCAAGTCCAAATGTTAATTCCTCTAAGAAGCCTAATGAATTCACCCAAGCAGCTAACTAAAATACTTCCGCCTTCCTCCTCTCCATTCTCCTCCCCCAGCACAGAAACCTTCATTATACTGCTTTTCACAGGGTGATATAATTATTGGTTGTGTTAAAGAAAAGATTATTCAATGACACTTGTTAAGGCAGGTATGGAGGACTTTGTCCAGGACCATTGCCATAGGTGGAAGGACCACTGCAACTGGGTCTTGCAGTGGGAAGGAGTGGGTGGCTAGACTCCAAATACAGCCTAAACAGGTGAAGATTTACAGCCAACAAGGAGGGCGGGGGTCAGTGGGTGGAAAATCACTAAGAGGAAACAAAAGATTCTGGCTAAACCGATCTAACAGGATTCTTGCTGAAGACGGGCCAGGGTGACCAGATAGCACCTGGGGGATGGGAGAGGATGAGGAACTCCCATCAGACGCTGAGGAGGATCAGGTATTAGAGAATGGGGGATTCTGGCTAAAATGACTTCACAGGTTTTTCTGCTAAAACTGGGTTTTACAAGGAAGTGCACAGATGGGCCTAGCAGAAGATTTAGAAGCGTGACTGAAGTTTGGCCAAGCAAGGAATCTTTGTCCATTGACATCCTTGTCTTTCTCATAACTCAGAGAATCCTTTCTGTTCATCTGACATCCCCAGAGCTTACCCAGCAGGCTCTCAATAAACATTCATGGAATTGAGTAGGCAACAGTTGTCTGTGTATGTGTTTTTAATTTACTAGCTCAAAATGTACTTGAAAGCAATATAACTGCATCTTTTAAAAAGATCTGTAATTCAGGTTTTACTAAGCCTGGATAATGAGTTTTTCTCGGTATTCTTCAGAAGAAATACAGCTTTGGATTCTTCCTGGTATTTTAACTGCTTATTTCCAGGATGCAGGGATTGCTGCTTCTGATGCTAATTTGCCAGGGAGATTCAGAGGAGAACCAGCTACCACAACCATCAGTCAACCAGAACAGAGAGACAGAAGATGCAAATTATGCCAGGGGGAGGCAGAGGAGAAAGAGCCAGCAGAAAAAAAAAGGCACAGCATGTCCACGCCAAACCTAGAGAACCATCACCAGAAGGCATTCATGAATAAAAAGTAGAAATTCAAACCCAAAATACAGAGGAAGGTGGAAAAAACAAATGTCAATTAAAAAATAATTTATGACTTTTCTAAACCCTATAATTTAATGCAGGAGTTTGCTATGAGAACATACAAACATATTGTAGATTTCCTTATTGGTGGGCAGGTCTATGGCAGACATTGCCATACAAATATAAAGGTGGGTACTTGTAGGAAAATGTATATCCCCTCTCATTTCAATAGAAGGCTCTAGTATATCCTAAGAAAAGTCGTAAATTCTCCCAAGATGTCTCAGTCATTTTCTGGGCTTTAGCTCAGTCTCTCTGCAATTTTCTCTTAACAGCTGACTAAAAATATCACTGCAAAAAAAGAATGGAGAGGAAAAGGATGATTTTTTAGACAACAGGTAGGAAATATCCCTTGAAAAGAGCCGGGTCCCCACCCTCAGTCCACCTTCGTGCAAAATATTAATGCATTTGACACCTAAACCAGGGAAGGGAAAAGGCAGGTAGGTGAGTGAGCTTTGCTCTGGGCCAGAGCCAGAACGGGGACGTGTGCTTCCCCCTCCTCTCCTTCCCATCCACCCTGCTTCCCCAACAGATACATCTGGATCCCCTCTGTGATGCAGACGTCACGAAACTACCAAGACAGCTCCCCACAGTCTGACAGGCTCAGAGAGGGTGAAACTTGGCTTCCTTCTTGACCAGACGGGATATGAATTCCTCTTTCCCCACTCACATGTGTTGTTTCACTGGTCTGCCCTGGAGGGGCGGCCTGCAGAGGCTGCGCTTCAGCTCTCTTGTGGCCTTCTCTGTCCAGCGGCACCCCATGAGGTTTCAGCCTGAAGAGCTACGTACTTGAAGTCTAAAAAAGCTCAAGTCTGGGAGGCTGTGGGAGCAAACGTTCTCAACCACTAAACCAGGGAAGATGATAGCCCCCTTTCCTGCTGCGGGAACTCTGGAATCCCATCCAGATGTGTGGGTTAGGCACCCTCCTCGTCAGGAGGCCTACAAGACCAAACTTCCACCAGAATAGGCTCTTCCCAGAAAAGACTGTCGGAGCCAGCTTGAGGAACTTCTTATAATAAAGCCACCATTATTGTATATAACCTCCAACCGCAAAGACAGGGTAGAAAGTAGAGGTCCCTGTGATCTTTCCAGAAAATGTGTTATTTTTTGCTAAGGTCAAGGAAATTATTTGATGCCCGGCACCCTCCATTCTCCTTTAACAGAATGAGATCATATCCAGGAAGACCTGGGTGGTCGTAGTGCAGCTCCCCCTTTCCCGCAATGAAACAAGAATAGGAGCAGTAAGTTCCATGAAACTGCTTTGGGTTGTCCTATTCAGCCTTAGATCCCCAGCACCTAGCACGATGTGCGCAGGTGTTACCTCAACTACTTTTACAGACAACATGCAACTCTCAGATAGGCATCTATGAGCCACAGCCATCTCAGCTGCAAATGAAAAGTGCATCCATTTATTCATTCATTCATGGATGCCCAACTATACACCACACACTGGGGCATACAGGTACAGATCTCTTCCCAAACAAAATTGACAAAAGTTCCTGCCCAAGTGGAACCTAGGCTCCAGTGATAGGAGGCAAGTGTAAACAAATTAAATAAGACAAAATACAATTGGGGGCAAAGGATTAAATTCCTCCCCTCTTCTTTTGAGAATTTAACCTTAGGTTGGCCAGGTATCATGGCTTGAGCCTGTAATCCCAGCACTTTGGGAGGTCCAGGTGGGCAGATCGCTTGAGCCCAGGAGTTCAAGATGAGCCCAGGCAACATGGTGAAACCCCATCTCTACAAAAAAATACAAAAATTAGCTGGGCCTGGTGGCATGCGCCTGTAGTCCCAGCTATTTGAGGATGACGTGGGAGGATTGCTTGAGCCCCAGGAGGTGAAGGCTGCAGTGAGCTGTGACTGTACCACTGCACTCCAGCCTGGGTGACAAAGCAAGACCCTGCCTCAGACAAACAAAAACAACAAAAATAATCTTATGTTAACGTTCTAGTTTTGTTTCCCTAGAAAGCCTGAAAAGATAAAATGTCAATTATGTGACTAGGCAACATTTCCTATGATAAAAATGACCCCTTGATCACTTGAGAACTTGCAGCCCCGACTGAGAGGAACTCTAAATACCTGATAGGAACATTGTGTCTTTGGGCTTCCCTGAGTGTGCTGATTCCTACCACTGAGCATATCCCTTGGAAGACCCTGAAAACTTGCGGCCTGAGATGTGAAGCCAGGGCAGATGGCAAACCTGCCCAATGTGAGTCTCATTCCCTGGCACCTGAGCTGTCACTTGAGGTGGGAAGAGACAAACAGAACAGCTCCTGGTGGCTGCAGGGACTGCTAGGTGCACGACTCATGTGGAAAGAAGCCCCTGACCTTTCCCTCCTGGCAATTTTTGGTTCTATTCTATATCTTTCTAAGTAGATGGGTGTCAAGGGCAGCCTATGAAATTCTTGTGAGTTGGAATCTTTCACTAAACCTAAGATCTCTGGTTTATATTGCGTGTGATGCCAGTAAAATGCTAAGGAGTAAAATAAAGCAGAGAATAAAGGATGAGTTGGCTGGACAAGGTGCCTCAGGATTCTTTTGGGTCTAAACCAAGCTTGTCCAATCTGAGGCCCACATGCAGCCCAGGATGACTTTGAATGCTGCCCAACACAAATTAATAAACTTTATTTCTTTTTTCTTTATTTTTTTAAGACGAATCTTGCTCTGTCACCCAGGCTGGAGTACAGTGGTGAGATCCTGGCTCACTGCAACCTCTGCCTCCCAGGTTCAAGCAATTCTTCTGCCTCAGCCTCCTAAGTAGCTGGGATTACAGCCGCACACCATCATGCCCAGCTAATTTTTGTATTTTCAGTAGAGATAGGGTTTCACCATATTGGCCAGGCTGGTCTCGAACTCCTGACCTCATGATCTGCCCTCCTTGGCCTCCCAAAGTGCTGGGATTACAGGCATAAGCCACTGTGCCTGGCCTTCATAAACTTTCTTAAAACATTGTGACATTTATGCACAGACCTTTTTTTTTTTTTTAAGATCTGCGGCTATCGTTAGTGTTAGCGTGTTTTACATGTGGCCCAAGACAATTCTTCTTCCAGTGTGGCCCAGGGAAGCCAAAAGATTGGACACTCTTGACTAAACAATAACAGTCCCCACCCCCTTCACCCTACCTCACCTTTACCAGTTAGCTCCTATTTTCCAATTCATCTTCAAGGTTTCTGCTCAGTCACTTCCTCAGGAAAACCTCCCATAACCGCCAAGTGTAGGTCAATTTCATTTTAAAATGGATTCTCAGAAAGGGATAGCTTTCCTCCTCAATGCTATAACTATCTTAGGTTGTAGTTAGACATCCAAGAGTATAACAATCTGATTTCTCTCTGACAGAAACAGCATGTCTGGCTGCTCATCACTTTATCTCCAGCACCCAAAGAATGCCTGGCTCAGAGTGGGAGCTGACAAACACTGGCAGGACAAGTGAATGCCATAACACATCATCTGAAACCAACAGTGGGGGGCGCTATCCCTCAGACCACACGATGTGTTCGTGCTGTGTGTTCATTCTCGATACTCCCACCCAGAGCATGACCAAGAGCTGCTCTAAAAATACTGCCATCTGATAAGGCCTTATATCAGCAACTCCCAGGGAATGAATCTCCAGTTATGTCAAGAGGTACTGGGAGATACTACAAAAATTAAGTTAACTCTGATTTTTAGACACTAAATTATATAACCATCTTTCTAAAAGAAAAGCTTCAGGGAGAAAAGCTAAGGTAAGAAAAGAAAATAGGATTATGTTTGCCTTTCCTAAAGGCTGAGCCCACTGGTCATTTACTTGTTTTTTCTTCTGCTGGACCAGAAATTCCACAGGGACCATTTGCTGCCAGGATGTTAGTTCCTAGTTCCTAACACATAAATATTTGACAGATGAATAAATATGTGAATGGATAAACAAACAAGCAAGGAATCTATTCCTCCCCTTCTGCTCCCATTAAAATTGAAAACTACTACCCTAGACAAATCCTAACCAATTTACCTGTCAAGGAATTCCAGTTTCTTGGTGTGATTAAAGGAACTGTCGCCTGCCTTCCAAGAGGCAGCATATCACCGGTAAACCATGTAGGCAGAGGTCTTTGGGGGATGCAATTAAACCCCAATCACTAAACTCCTCCCCAGCTATGGAAGCCTAGAATGACCCACGCCGTTCTTCTGCTGAAACCAAGGAGAGACCAACACGGACGAACCGTCTTGCTGAATGCTGATGAAGCTTCCTGAGGGCATCAGATCTCTAACCTTCCCTGAGTGCTAGCACTTGTGAAGTGCACAGAAAAGCAATTACCTGTCCCTATAATTCATCACTGAAAAGAGTGGTTTTGGAGTTTCGTAATTAAAATTCTTTTGTTTCCACATTAAAGTTTTGATGGCATTAAGGGATGAACAAGACCTAGCCCACATTTAAACAGAAGACAGAAGATCTGGCTGATGCTTTTTATTCATACATAATTACATCTAGACTTGCTTAATTTCTATTTTTTAATTACATGAGACCAATTGGAAGACGATAGACTGGCTTTTTAAGGTCCTTGATTTTCAAGTGTACTGTATTGCTATGCTGCTCCTGACTCCATTCTCAAGAGAGGGGACTGACAGATCATGGTCAACATGGCCCAACTGATGAGAGGACTGAACTGGGGCCAGGAGCAGGAGGACAGGTCCCAGCTCTGCCCCAGTCAGTTGTGTGACCCTGAAGAAAATCATATTACCTTGTTGATCGACGGTTTCCCCAATGATACGTAAACTCCATAAAGCCAGTGGCTGGGTTTGACTCATTCACTTAGACGAGAATTTGGCACAGTAAGCAATATAGGAAAGGTCTCCACCAATGTTTGTTGAATAATTAGTGAACAGGATTTCTCTGAATCTCATGTATCAAGAGAAGCGATGGAAACAAATGCTCTCTAACAGCTGTTGGAGCTTCCGGATTTTCTGAATCGAAACTGCACCATCAGTTCAACTATTACAAAGATCTCCCTTCAAAGTGAAATGACTCATGTGAAGAGTGTGGAACATCGGCCTAGGTGAGTCAAGTCTTCAGACATGTGAGTGCCTAGGCGACATGTGGCATCCCCAAGGTGGCCCCTTGCTGGCCAGGCTGCAGGAAGGTGCCCTATACCTCATGCTGCTTGATCAATTTTCATTCTGAAGCTGCTGAAGCAGCTCTCACACAGACTCCCTCCCGGCTCCATCCCTCCCTCCATCACCCCCACCTTCCTAGCATGGCTCCTGCTGAGTTTAGAATGCAGCCTGTGGCCAAAAACCAAGTAAAATGAACGTGATCCTACTGAAATGGGGAACATGGCTCTGGTGGCATTAGATTCCTGGTGGCCAGACGAACTACCCTGTTCTTGGCCCTTCCCAAAACCCCACCTTCAGGATCCAATGGTTTCTCCACACCTAGAGAATGAATCCCCTATTCCTTAGCCTGCTGTTTAATCTTCCACCATCTCTCTACCATCCATCCTTCCAGCATGAACTCTACCTTAGAAAAGAAAATGGAAGGACAGTAACATTTCTGGGAAGTGGCCCGTGTATAGAGCTGCGCTTCGTCCTCTATCACCTGCTCCTCAGATCCCTGTCCAGCGTCTGCTCTTACCACTCCACCAAAAGTCTATTCAGGGTCACAGATGTCTGCCATGGAATCTAATCCAGGGGTCACAGTTGGGTCTTCTTTATTAACATCTAAGCAATGTTCAACACAGGTGATCACTTCCTGTTTCCAAGCATAGCTTCCCCTTTAGGTTTTCACGAGGACACACCCTCAGGGTTTCCCTCCCACCTCTGGCAGTTCCTTTGCAGGATCCTCCTCCTTTACTCAACTTCCAACTCTTGCAGGTCCTCAGGCCGAGTCCTGGGCTGTCTTCTCCTCTCTCGTCACTCTCTGCCCCCTCACTGATCTCTTCCAATCCTAGGGCCTTAAATATAATCAATATGCTGAAATTCTCCACTCATAACTGAAGTCAAACCCATCTTCTAGGCATGTGTATCTGCTTAGTTGGCACTTCCACTTAGATATCTCATGGGCTTCTTAAACCTGACATGCCCAAAGGCAAATTCTGGATTTCTCCTTTTCTAGATCCGATCTTCTCCTTGTCTCCACCCAGCTAACCAATCGTTCAAGGCTGAAACTGGGGAGTCATCTCTGGTCCCTCCATTTCCCTTACCCTCTGTCCCCCAAATCCAATTCACCAACAGTCCTTACTCTGGTAGTTCTAACAGACATCTCAAATGCACCCACTTCTATTGGTCTCTACGCCCATTGTTATCTCGAAGATAGGCATCTAATGTCTCCACCACTTAGTATCACCTACCCTTGGTGCAGGTGACTTGCGGACTTTTCTTAGAACAATCATCACTCTCCCACTATATGCTGCACAGTAGACCTGCCTTCTGGGTAAGCCAGACTGAGAGAGTCTGTGACCTTCCTCCTTCCAGTGCCTCAGCTACACCGGACTCCTTTCTGATTCTTGAACACACCATGTTCTTTCCTGGGTCAAGACCTCTGCACATTCTGCGCCCTCTCCCTGGAGTCCTCTTTCCCCTGTGCTGGGCCTGGTGAGTTCCTTCTCACCCTTCAAGTCTTGGTCTCATCTCAATGTCACCTCCTCCAGAGTCCTGGCCAGGCCACCTTATCTAAGCAGGGGCCCTCTGTTATTTGCTTTCACTGCACCCATTCGCTTCCTAGCACCTATTCCAATTTGTAATTATATGCAACCAGTTCTTACCTATTATCTGTCTCCCTCACTAGACTGTCTCCTCCCTGAGAGCTTGGACTATGTCTCTCATATTGGCCAGTATATACTAGTACTGAGCACAGTACTTGGTACTTGACAGAACTCAACAAATACTAGTTGAATAACAGACCAAACCCACTGCATGCGAGGTCCTGTGCTGAAAGCTTTATAGGAACATCACCAGATGTCTACAGAAACCATCACTCCAGCCAGACTGGTCTCCTATGTTGAAGAATACACACCATACTGAGTACAGTCCTAACTCCACACTCTACCGACCTCTGGCACTTCCCCATCTGTAGGCATCTACGCCACCTCAAGCCCACTTTTCCAAATCTTCACTCCCCTTTCCAAATCACATGGCTCTCCCAGCAGAGCAGCACTCCTGTTTGCTTCTGTGGCAACCTGGACTTCCCCAGTCATAACACATATGACCATCCTGAAACGATTTATTTTAATTCCGAATTCTCCATGAGACTCAGTTCTCCAGGAATTCTAGGAGGGCAGGAACTTTGTCTCTCCTCTTCACCACTCATCCCCATGACTTAATGTAGCCTCTGTGAAATAGTTTGGATGTGTAATCTAAATCTCATATTGAAATATAATCCCCTATGTCGGAAATGGGCCCTGGTGGGGGTGACTGCACCGTAGGGGTGAATTTCTCATGAATAGTTTAGCACCAACCCCCTTGGTACTCCTCACGATAATGAGTGAGTTCTCATGAGATCTGTTCATTTAAAAGTGCGTGACACCCCTTTTGACCTAACTGTCTCGCTCCTGCTCTGGCCCTGTGATGACCCTGCTCCCTCTTTGCCTTCCATCATGATTGCAAATTTCCTGAGGCCTCCCCAGAAATCAAGCAGATGTCAGCATCATGCTTCCTGTAGAACCTGTAGAATGGTAAGTCAATTAAACCTCTTTTCTTTATAAAATACCCAGTCTCAGGCGTTTCTTTACAGCAATGAGAGAACGGCCCAACACAGCCCTGACACGGATGGTACACAACGAATCCTCATTAACTGAATGAACAAATGGCCCTACTCGAATGCAGAAATAAGTGGGCCTGGAAGTTTCAGCTCATTTAAAGTGATCAGGTATTCTTTCATTGTTTATTCTTTTATAGAACCACATCTTAACCTTTAAAGTTACTAATGTTTATGTTTTCGCCTTTTTTCTTTTCTCTCCCATCTACCAGATGACAAGGCCCATTTCCTTTTCATCTCTGTATCTCTTGAAGAGTGTTGTGTACAAAAAAGTGGTGGTTATTAAATGCTTACAGGAAATGTGCGTGGATTCTTTCACGTTCACTGCAGTGGACTTGTACTGTCAAAAGTAGTGTGCAGTTTTAAATGTGAACACTTTTACCCCTGCAAGAGGAAGATGACCTCTAGAAGGCCAGAATACAAAGGCAACAAAGTTGCTTAAGCACCCAGAGAGACAAGTACATCCAGCAAAGCATGCTCACCTCCTGGAGGGCACCCTCGCCATGATCACCTCCACAATCACACGGGATGTGGGAGCCTGTCTGCTGCCGCTGCTGTCTCTGAGACATAAGCCCAGGAAGCACGCCTCCTCAGCAGCCCACAGGACCCAGAAGGGCCTCTTGGGCTCCTTTTCCTGCCTTCTAAGTCTAGGTTACACTGAGCAGGGCTAAACAATTGCAAAGAGATTATGCAGGGAGATTGAAAGCCTTTTAAAGTGGATGCATAGTGATTAGTGGTCTATTTGTTTGATTACAAAAACAGACATCCAAAAGCCCTTCCATACCACTTTACTCCGTGGCTTGACACAAGTACCTCCGGGGAGCCTGAGGTCTGATGCATCCCTGCCTGACTTCCTGCTTTCTCTGAGTCAAGGCCTCCCAGGCAGCACTCAGTGATGTAACCTTGGAAATGGTACAGCCCCATGGGCACAGTCATTTGCCTTTTGCATCAATTTATCTCCACCCCACCTGAATTAAAATCAATTCAAAGTCAGGGAAAACACACTACAATCCGTTTTGCTTACCCAGGACACCTGACATAGCTAACAAGAAGCAAGGTTACTTTAAATGTGCTTTGCTACCCTTTGTTTACAAAAAAAGGGTAAATATTCCTAAAGCAACCCACAGTAACTACTTGGCATCCCAGCTGGGCATGGTGGCACGTGCCTATAATCCTAGCACTTTGGGAGGCCAAGGCGGGAGGATTGCTTGAGCCCAGGACTTCGAGGCTGCAGTGAGCTAGGATCATACCACTGCATTTCAGCCTGGGCCACAGAATAAGACCTTGATTCTATAAAGAGTTAAAAACCCAAAATTAATTGGCCTCCCCAAATCAAGCTTCTCTGGTGGCAA
>NW_022436960.1:12522753-12533249 GCF_009761245.1 Sapajus apella | reverse complement strand
CTTCTCTGGTGGCAATGACTGAAGTAGGAAGTAACAACTATCTTCACAGAAGGTCGAGGGTAATCCAAGGGTGAGGCCGTTTCTCTGCTGCTAGCTGGGCTGCCAAACCCAGTGCTACCGCGGTCAGACCAGTCAGTCCGACCTACTGTCTCTGAAAGTGAGTAAAATGTTATCCAAGTTTACGGTTATGCGTCTTGAGCAGTACCCCCTTAAACCTGCAGCCACTGTAAAGAAATGCCCTGCCTCCATGAGGCTCAGTCATCGACTTCTCCACGAACTCCCACTTCAACCAGGATGTGACCTTAATCTGGTCCCACTTTCAGCTGGTAAGTCAGCCAGGCATCACCACCACTGGAAGTCACAATGTGCCCCCTGCTGTTTGCCTGACACCCCGCGAGGTGCTTCCATGTGCATATTCTTATTTGCTCCTCACTACTGCTCTAAGAGGTGAGTGATATTCACCCTATTACACAGATAAAGAACCTGAGACCCAGAGAGGAGGAGGCGGCTGGTTCCAAACCCAGTGCCCGAGCTGCCCTTGCGCAAGCCGCTTGCCGTGGCGAGGCGACTCGGAGACAGCAACTCTGGCCCTCTGAGGGTAGTGCTCTGCTTTCACCCTCTGCAGAGCCTCAACAAGATGTTTTGTCAGCCTTAACAGGCTTGTTGCTGCCACCCAGAGGGATAAGAGAAATAGATGTGAAATGGATCTGGGTACATTCCAAGTCGGACCACACCCAGAGACTTGGGACTGGGAGGTGGAGGAAGTTACCAGCCTGATGACAACTAGCTGTTCTCTCCTGCCTCATAAGGAAAGAGGGAGCTGAGGAAGAGAGGAACTAGGAGAAGGAAGGGAAGGAAAAGATGGGAAGAAGAGGAAAAAGAAGGGTGGGAGAGGGAAGACAAGGAGCCAGAAAGGGAGGCCACAGGGAGGAAGGGGAGGAGAAAGAGATGCTTTGTGATGTGCTGTAGGTGAGACAGGAGGGAAAGCCTTCGGAGAAATCACGAAGCCAAGAGGCTGGGAACTGTCTATGGGCGATGTCCCGACCTGGTGGTCGAGTGCTGCCTCACAGAGGCAGGGCGATGGACAGCCAATCCCTCCCATCAATCCCCTCCACACCAAGCAGCAGCACTTCCCACGCAGTGGCACGGTGGTGAAAGGACTAGAGCCCAAGGAACTATGTGACCTGCAGCAAGGCACATCCCCTGTGAGTCTAGATTTTTCTAAAGAATAGGGGCAATACTGCTCACGCTGCCCACTGCACAGGGCGGAGTGGCAACGCTGTGAGGACCAATGACCATGAAGGGCAAGTGTAAGCCAAACTTAAAAGTGGCACTGGGGTCTAAGGCATCAGCAGGGGCCCAGGAACTGCTCCTGACGTCAGGTTTTCTGAAAGAGATGCCCAAGTCCACCAGCTCAGCAGTGACTTCTGAAAAAGACAGGAGAGTTCTAAAAGAACCAGATTCAATACCATAATTCAGTGAGTCCTCAGGGACCACAAATAAAAAGCTAAGTATACGTTTAAGTATGTTTCTAAAGAAAAACATTATGTTTCATCAATTCCATCTCTTATTGCCAAACTCTTCTATACTGTGTTTTCCTACTACTGAAAATCAGCCAATCCTGTCTATTATATCCTTCCAGATACATAGACGAAAAGTACAGAAAAGCAAAAGGAGTGAGACAATGGGGGCAAGTCCATCAGAAAGAAGTGTGGGAAGCTGCCGGTGCTCAGGGACAGCAGTTACCTCCATTCTGTCCCCACTTGCTGCAGGCATCCACCGAAAAATGAGCCTGGCTGTGGCCCCCGGGCCCTGAGTAGCCCGCCGGTATGGATCAAGCAGCCCTGACATCATTTGGCATGTTCAAAACCACCTGATGGTCCCAATGGTTTTTCTCCTTTGTCCACGTTCTGTGGCCTCCAAACTGGCCCTCACCTCTACCTTCTAAAAGTAATCCCTCACTACTATTGCACTGCCCCAGCCTAGGGACTGCAGCTAGCAGGGACCTTTGAGAGTACCTGGCCCAGAGCTGGGCATGGTGGCTCACGCCTGTAATCCCAGCACTTTGGGAAGCTGAGGCAGGCAGATCCCTTGAGCTCAGGTGTTTAAGACCAGCCTGGGTAACATAGCAAGACCCCATCTCAAAAAAAAAAATAAAAGAGTGAGAGTACCTGGCCCAATCCCATCACTGGTCTTTAGCGCCCAGAGAGAAGAGCAAGACAAGAAAAGAGAAAAAGCTTCAAAGCTAAACACTTCCCTAAGGCTATATCAATAGGCATTTCCTTGAACTTGGGTAAAGTACAATAAATGAGAAATGAGTCAGTAGGCAATCCATGACATGTACTCCATCACCTAGTGCAAACCTCTCATTATTTTTTAGTTGGATTCCAGTGGGCAGCCAGTGTCTCAGGGGAGGACGCCAGGGCCCAGTAGTCTTCCTTTCTCCCCAGGGAACAGGCTTCAAAAGTGAATATAAATTATCTAACCCACTCTTACTAATCTCACACAAAGCATTTTCAACTGAACGTATTGGTATGGCACCCCTGGGATCCCCAGGGGGATGAATTCCCAGGTCTGGACTTCCATATTCACACATACAGACACAGGTTAGAGAGGAAGAGGGCAAGGGCTGGGAGCTCCTCTGTGAGGACCACCATTTATTGTGAAGAGGAAAAAGAAACATTACTAGAAAAAATATTCCGCGTTCCCTCCCTTCTCCCTCTATTTATAACAGCAAAGAAAGCAGAACTTCACCTTAGCTTAGGGGACGTGCACCATCACTCGAACGATCTCAATCCGTGGCAGATGAGATCCAATGCAATAACATCTTTGTGCCAAGGCCATCGAGCTGCTGCAAACCTTGGGGTGTGTGTCATGGCCTTTTGTGGGCCATGCGGAGCTCAGCCAGAGGCCTCTGGACAAAAGCAGACCTTTTCTCACAAGCAGTTTAATAGGACTTGGAAAATAGGCATTTATTTTCAACTAATGGGAAATGAATGCATGTGGCTCTGGGCCACCAGGCAGATAAAATCCCAATTTCATGGGCTACACCCCAAGGTTTGAAGCTCTTAAAAATGAAGAGGGAGCAACTCCATTGTTCATTTTTCCAGAGGCTGGGGCTTGTGCCCCTCTGCCATTCAAAGCACTACTGGACTACTCTAGAGGAGGGGAATGGGCCTCCGGGGGCCTCCCATGCAAAGCCTAGGGGGGTGCCACAGAGGAACCAGATACCTACTGTTGGTCTTCATGCACATCTATCCTGCAGCACAATGTCAAAACAAGGGACAACTGAAGAGATTTGGAACAGAATCAGCACATTTCTCACAAGAGCAACACAAAAAGGAAAACAAACATCAAATGCATTCGAGAGCTGTCCCTCCCATTCATGTTCTTCAACCTTTCTCAAAGCCTTTTCAAAGGCAACTCAAGTTGGAAATGTTCTGGTGTGGCATGACAGCCACACTCACTGTCATAAAAACTGGCTGAGATTTGGCAAATCCAATTCCCTGAACGATCAGCCAGTGGAAGGGTGATGCTCCTGTGTGTCAGGATTTCCAATTCATTGACTTTTTCCTTAACAAAATGGGGAAGCCCGTGCAGAGCCATTCATTGAGGGCAGGCATGGGAAGGCGTAGCTCCCATCAGGCCCACCCCACCAGTCCTGGGGCTGTGTACGTGTGACTCGGGTTCCCTCCCTCCATTCTCCCACCTTCACATCTCATGGGAAAGCAAGAGAGCCAGGTAGAGAAGAGACAAAAACAGCCAATGTTCATTCTTAAAAAAAAAAAAAATGCTCCAGTGGTAGTTCATATTTAAAGGTGCTTTGTTATACCTAAACTGGAGACAGCATTGTAAAGGTTTCTACTTTCCTTCTTTAGGAAGTGGATTAAAAAATGAAGAAGGCTTACCCATTTTTGAAATAGAGGACATGGGCTCTCTGAAGTCCTGTTTCTAGGAAAAAACCTAGTTCTTGATCGTGGGGAGCAGGGCCAGGCTTAGGGCTTCTGTTTTGAATATTAGTAAGTATTACCTAGAAGGGGAGAAAATTGGAAAACTAATCAGATGCACATCCAAGCCTACTTCCTTCAAACCCTATCTCTAAATGCACTGCACAACTTAAAAAACCAACTTCCTCACGCAAGTATCAGTGCAGAGGCACAGGTGTAGAAGTGCAAGCGCTGGAAAAGCAGAGAGAATGGTTCTACTAGACAGGAAGCCACCAAGCAACCCAAGGTCACACAGGGCCCTCCTGGTACTGAGAGCTGAGGAGTGAGGGGTGCTGATGAGCAGGTGGTGCCGGGAGAAGCACTAGAGATGGAGAGGCCCTGCTGAATGCCAGGATACCGGCAGGAAGGCTGAGCGACACAGAAGCAGGTCCTAGCAAAGGGGAGAAATAGTTGTGATCCACCAATGGCCAAGGTCACTAGCAGGCAGGCTGCAGCTGCAGCCCTGCATGAGCTTGATGAGTTCCAAGGTGAGCTGATGAGCGATTCGCATTAGCCCTGGAATCAACCAGAAAAAGGCAGACTTGCCAGGCTCCAGAGCTGAGGGACACTGCAGATTTGTAGCCTGGTGAGGCTGGACTGTGTAGCATCCTCTATTCTTAAGGGGAGAGCTGAGCAAAACACCCTCTCTCCCCAAACTTAGCTTCTTATCTTGTCAACAGATAATGGGGTTTTTTAAGGTTTGATTTTTTAGCCCTGCAAGAAAGACTGCCAACTAATCAGGAGAAAGACTTGCAAGTTGCATTGGGGATGCTGAAGCGTAAACAACTTGCAACTCACAAGTTGGCGTTCTTATCCCCATTATATAGATTAGGGAAGCCTTCTCAGAGGGAAGCCTACTTGTGGCTCATGTAAAAACCATGCGAGTCTTCTCCAAACATGCTGTCCACATTTGCTGAAAGTCAGCAGCTCTTCAAAAGACACAGTTGTTTGCCAAATCCCAAATATCCTAGAGGTCTTGAAACCTTAGTCTCCAAACAGAGTTGAAGTAATTACTAGTTCCCGAACCCGCAAGCTTTGGGGAGAAGAAAAGTAGAAGGTACATGATAAACAAGACATTGAGGAATGAAACCCAGGTGGGCAACCCTTGCATGTGAACCAGACCCCAGCACCTCAGAGAAATGCCCAGCTCTGTCCTGACTTAGCCCTCAGCTCTGCACCCCCAACTCTCCAGGGGTTCTTCCTCTCTGGGAACCTCATTTCCCTCCACTACAGGCTCCTCCTCCACCCATCCTTCAAGTGCTGGAGATGCACATGGTGCCTTCCGAGCCACGGTCCTTTCTCTCTTAGGTCTCTTGAGATGACCGCATCCATCCCTGTGAGCTTCAAAATCATCAGTATGTTGCCAACGCCCAAATTTATAACTCTAGTCAAGACTTTCTCTGTGAATTTCAGACTCACATATCCAACTGCTGCACTTGGAGGTCCAGCATGGAAACTTTTAAAAATCATCCTTCATTTGCTTTTCAGCAGAGTTTTAATTTTGACATGCCACGATTATTTTAAAGCAAAAAATTCAGTACAGCACAAAAAAGAAAATAAAAAAATCACCTCGCAATTCCATCATACAAAAATAACCACAGTTAACATTTATTGAACGACAATCCAGATATCTTTGTGGACACATGTATCAAGCAGAGAAAGATAAAAATCATTTTACAAAAAAATGAGATCATGTTATATATGCTAGTTTTAAATTTAAACTATTATATTTAATTTAGTTAAATTTAACAGAAGGAACTAAAGTGTAACCAAAGTTACACTTTACAAAGTTTGTCCCTCCTAATTATTTCTCAACTATGTCTGTGACTACCCATTCCTACTACCATTACCTCATCCGAGCCGCCAGGACTTCCTGTGAGATTTCTGTAACAGCCTCTGAATGGACTTTCCACACCCTCTCTTGCTTCCCTATTTCCCTTCCACACTCTATAAGCAGCCTGAATTTTTTTTCTTTTTGAGACAGGGTCTCATTCTGTCACCCAAGCTGGAGTGCAGTGGCATGATCATGGCTCCCTGCAGCCTCAGCCTCCCAGACTCAAACGATCCTCCCACCTCAGTCTCCCAAGTAGCTGGGACTACAGGCGTGTGCCACCATACTCGGCTAATTTTTGTATTTTTTGTAGAGACGAGGTTTCACCATGTTGTCCAGGCTGATCTTGCACTCCTGAGCTCAAGCGATCCAACTGCCTTGGCCTCCCAAAGTGCTGGGATTACAGGCATGAGCCACTGCGCCTGGCCCCTAAATAATTTTTCATAACCCAGTCCAGATCATGTTGCTCTTCAGCTCTTTTTCCTCTTTCTCATCTCTCAGATATCAGCTTGCTTCTTGCTTCCTCCGAAGGGCCTTTTCTAACAACCAGCATAAAGGAAGTCTGCCTTATTAGCCCACCCACAGCATCCTTCCCTATTCCTTCACTGCACTTGGCATTGTATTTCTTTACTTGATTTCTGGCTGTCTCTCTCCACTGTGCTACAAATTCCACAAAGTCAGAGGCCACACCTGTTTTATTTACCCAGAGCCTACTGCAGTGTCTAGTGCAGCATAAGCATTCAATATACATAGTAAATGAATAAATGAATAAATTGTCAAGGCCAATCATAAAAGGCAACTGGAAAGTAACCCACTGCGTATTAGGCACCATGTGGGTACACGGCTACCTCATTTATTTCTCCACAAAACCCCACTGAGATACACACCATTATCCTCTCTTTACCGGAGGGGAAGCGGAGACTGCTCCACCAAGTGAGGTCCCTGAATCACGTGGCTTGAGAGTGGTGGAGCCGGTGCGGAAACCCAGGTCCCCATGACTCCACAGCCCGGCTCCTTCCCCTTCATCTGTGTCTGCTCACAGAGCAAAGTCCAAAACACAAGGGCAGCCAGGAGGAGGCTTACAGTTACAAATGGGAAGAATGGGAAGGACGCAGGAGAAGCCTCAGAGGGAATAGTATAGCTCAGGGCTTACCCTGAAGTCTAAGCATCTTGAACTTAATCTCTTCCTCACAAAGAGCCTCCAACACACGGGCCTGGGCAGGTGCATTGTTTGGCAGTGCTGAAGCCACCACTTGTTCTGTGGATAAACACTTCCAGCGAGGGGACTGCCAGCAGGCGTCCTTAGCAAGCGTAGCCGGCTCTGGCAGAAGCCAGCACCCAGTGACCAAGGAAGCACAGGGGAAGCGGCCGAAGATTTTAGTCCAAAGACCCAGGTGCAATGTCTGGTTCTGACACTGCTCACCCCCCATTCGAGGACTTAGGACACCTCTGACCTCCCAGACCTTCACTGCCCTCATCTATATAATGGGGATAACGCCTGCCTCACACAGTTGATTTGAACTGCAAATGAGAAACCTCATGAGCAAATATTATACATTATGATACAAATATTATAATCCTTAATGGAGCTGTATCAACTTCATGAGTAGATATTATACATTATTGTACAAATAGTATAATCTTTAATGGAGATATATTGAAGAGTTACCTTTAAATAGAAGCAAAATAAAAATCTTTATTTCTTAACATTGTTTTATAAATTCTGGCAATAAGGCATGAGAGATATAAGATGGAAAATATTAGAAAGGAAGAAATAGGCCAGGCGTGATGGCTCATGCTTGTAATTCCAGCACTATGGGAGGCCGAGGCGGGTGGATGGCCTGAGCTCAGGAGTTCGAGACCAGCCTGGCCAAATGGCAAAACCCTGTCTCTACTAAAAATACAAAAATTAGCCAGGTGTAGTGCCACATGCCTGTAGTCCCAGCTACTCAGTAGGCTGAGGCATGTGAATTACTTGACCTGGGAGGCAGAGGTTGCAGTGAGCCAAGATTGCGCCACTGCACTCCAGCCTAGGCGACAAAGCGAGACTGTCTCCAAAAAAAAAAAAGAGAGAAAGGAGGAAACCACAATGAAAATCATTCCACCACATAGATCCATAGGCTGCAATTAGCTATGTCCGCTAAGATTCTTTCAAAAGCATCAACTCTGTTTCTGTAGAAGAGTTCAGTATTGTGGACAATAACTGCCATCCTTGCCATCCTTGCCACTGCTATCCTTGGCAGCCTTCAAGACACTGCTCAGGTGTCATCTCTTCTGGGAGACATCCCTGAACAACCACACTGGCCCAAAGCCGTTTCTGGAGCTCCCAGAGTTCTCTGAGCATTCCCACCACAGCACTCCTCCTGGCTAAGGACGTGTGTCCTCATGAGCTTCTTATGGGCAGGCTCTGTGGCTTACCCATTCTAGTGCCCCCGCAGTCAGGCACTCAATACATGATTGTGCAAGTGAATTAAAACTTCACAGGCATTCTTATATGTTAAAATATAATTTCAAAAATGATCCAGGCCAGGCACGGTGGCTTATGCCTATAATCCCAACACTTTAAGAGGCTGAGGTAGGTGGATTGCTTGAGACCAGGGATTTGAGACCAGCCTGGGCAACATGGTGAGACCCCCATCTCTACAAAAGTGTTAAAAATTAGCCAGGTGTGGTGGTGGGTACCTGCAGTCCAAGCTGCCGGGAAGGCTGAGGTGGGAGGATTGCTTGAGTCCAGGAGCTTGAGGTTGCAGTGGGCTATGATCATACCACTGCACTCCAGCCTGGGTGTCAGAGTGAGACGTTGTCTCAAAAAAAAAAAAAAGATTCTATTCACAAAGCAACAAAAATGGAAAACATCTGAGAATAAAACCACCTATTGGCCAGGTGTGGTGGCCCATGCCTGTAATCCCAACACTTTGGAAGGCCAAGGTGGGTACATTACTTGAGCTCAGGAGTTCGAGACCAGTCTGGGCAACACAGGGAAACCTTGCCATTTAAAAAAAAATAAAAAATAAAATAAAAAACTAAAATCTGTAGAACAAAAAGTCTTAACAAAATAGGAAGAGGGTCATAGATGACAGGAAACTAAAAATATAATTCTCTAAATTAATGTATGGAATTAAGAATTCAACCGAATCCCACAAGGATTTTTCTTGAACTCATCAAAATTATTCTAAAATTTATCTGGAAGTGTTAGAATGAGATAAGGACAAAGGATAATCTGAAAAATAAAAGTAATGAGTAGCTACTAATCACTCAGGTGTTGAAACCTATCATAAAGATGTGCCTACGGAACAGTGTCGTATTATCATATAGTGCAACACAATGAGGAGCCAGGAGGAGGCTTAAGGTTATAACGGGAAGAATGGGAAGCTTAGTGCAACAAAATTAAAAAGCCAGAAATTACTGTAGTATCTAAAATTTTATTGAATGACTAGAAATTTATGACAGAAAATATGAAAAGGAAAGATAAGATCATCTTAAAGTAGCACTGAAATTTGGGAAAAATTAATTTAGAGCTATACACATACCAAAATGAACCCCATTTTCATCTATACTTAGAAATTAAAAGTTTTTTATATGTTTGCTTTTGTTTGTTTTTAAAGGTTTCTCTGTACATAGTGAAAAGGTTTTTGTTTTTTGGTTTTTGTTGTTTTTTTTTTTTTTTTTAGAGGTGCAGGGAAGGGGCCCAGGCTCAATGGCTCATGCCTATAATCACAGCACTTTGAGAGGCTAAGGAGGAGAATAGCTTGAAGCCAGGAGTTCAAAACCAGCCTGGGCAACAAAGTGAGAACCTATATCTACAAAAAATTTAAAAATAAGCTGGGCACAGTGGCATGCAGCTGTAGTCCCAGCTAACTGGGAAGCTGAAGCAGGAGGATCTCCTGAGCCCCGGAGTTTGAGGCTGCAGCGAGCTATGATCACACCACTACATTCCAGCCTGAGCAACAGGGCAAGACCCTGTCTCTAAAAAAAATGATAATAATAAAAAAAATAATAAAAATAAAAATAAATTATATATATACATATATATGTATGGAAAATGGTGGAAAATTATCAAATCCTAGGGAGGTTTATTCTAACACTCAAGCTTGAAAAACAGTAAAATAAAATATAATTATAAAGATAATCAGATTCAACTATACACAGATTCAAAATTTATGAGCAACTTTGAAAAATTACTGGTTAGGAAAATATTCAGAGCAAATATGATAAAGAGTTAACATATTTATGACATAGTTTATTCAAACTGTAAGAAAAACACCATTTCCAAACATTAGACAAAAAAGACAAGCAGACAAAAAAAGGGTTAAACATAAAGCTGCCACATGACCCAGAAATTCCACTTGTAAATATACTCAGGAAAACTGATAACATATGTCTACACAGGAACCCGCATACAAATATTTATAGCAGCATCATTCATAATAGCAAAAAAAAAAAAAAAAAGCAACCCCAGTGCATATCAATTAGTGAATGGATGAATACAATGTAGCATATATCCACACAATGGCACAATATTTAAAAATGTAAAGAAACAAAGTACTGATACATGCTACCACATGAATGAAGCTTCAGAACATGATGCTATGCCAAAGAAGCCAGTCAGATCACATATTGTATGATTCTATTTCTTTCTTATTTTTATTTTATTCCTTTTTTTTTTTTTTTTTTTTTTG
>NW_022436960.1:12421852-12522653 GCF_009761245.1 Sapajus apella | reverse complement strand
TTTTTTTTTTTTTTGAGATGGTGTCTCACTCTGTTGCCCAGGCTAGAGTGCAGGGGTGCAATCTCAACCCACTGCAACCTCCACCTCCCGGGTTCAAGTGATTCTCCTGCCTCAGCCTCCCGAGTAGCTGGGACTGCAGGTGCTCACCACCCTGCCCAGCTAATTTTTGTATTTTTAGAAGAGATGGGGTTTCACCATTTTGGCCAGGCTGGTCTTGAACTCCTGACCCTGTGATCCACCCACCTTGGCCTCCCAAAGTGCTGGAATTAAAGGCGGGAGCCACCATGCCTGGCATATGATTCTATTTCTATGAAATGTTCAGAATATGCAAATCTACAGAGACAGACAGCAGATTAATAGTTGCCTAGAGCTGGGAAGACTGGACATAAAATGGGGATTGACTGCTGATGAGTGGGAGGTTTCTCTCTAGGGTGATGAAGTCTAGAAGTAAATATTGGTAATGGTTACTAAACTCTGGGAATATGTTAAAAACCATTGTACAATTTAAATGGGTGAATTGTATGGTCACAGTAATACTATTTTTGAGAAAAGAAAATAGAAATATAGCTAGTAATGTAACTAGAAATACAACTAGTATAAAAAAAATTTCAACCTCACTGGTAATCCAAAAAATGTAAACTAAACTTGCAAGGTACCATTTTCATCTAGCAATTTCAGCAAAATAACTTCTGTCAAGATTACAAAGAAACCACTACTCTCCTGTATGGCTATAGGAGGAAGCAGCAGAGTCAGAGCAAGGTGACTCACGCCTGTAATCCCAGCACTTTGGGAGGATGAGGCAGGTAAATCGCCTAAGGTCAGGAGTTTGAGATCAGCCTGGCCAACATGGTGAAACCTCATCTCTACCAAAAATATAAAAATTAATTGGGTGTGGTGGTGGGCGCCTGTTAATACGAGCTACGCAGGAGGCTGAGGCAGGAGAATTGCTTGAATCTGGGAGGTAGAGGTTGCAGTGAGCCAAGATCCCACCATTGCACTCCAGCATGGGCAACAAGAGTGAAACTACAGCTCAGAAAAAAAAAAAAAAAAAAAAAAAAGGAGAAGTTAGTAGAACTTGTAGAAAGCAACTGGGCACAATACATAGTAATAAGAATGGTAAAATATCTTCACTTCTGAGAATTTGCCCTTAGAAAATAACGTAAAGCAAGAGAAAAAAGCAGCCTGAAGGAAGTTGGCATGGAAGCATTATTCACAACAGCTTATACACAACAGGCTCATCGTACAGCAGAGGCAACCGACGTGAGACCAGCCTGGGCAACACAGAGAGACCTCGTCTCTACAAAAATAAAAAAATGAGCCAGGCATGGTGGTGGGTGCCTGTGGTCCCAACTACTTGGGAGGCAGAGGATCACTTGGGCTTGCGAGATTGAAGCTGCAGTGAACCAAGATCGCACCACTGCACTCCAGCCTGGGCAACGGAGCGAAACCCTACCTCAGAAAAAAAAAAAAAGAAAGAAAAACAGAAAGGAAATACACAAAAATTAAAATAAGCAACCGCTCTTGCCTGGTATCCAGACTCTCCCAGCACAGTTTTCACTGTTTCCTGCTCCAGGTTCCCAGATGAAGGGCTCGAAGTCAGAGGTGCCTAGAGCAGAAGCACCTGCCTAGCTCGTCAGTTTCTGGACATGTCTTTAAGGAAATATTACATCAGGCTGTGAACTGTCCCTGCTGCTTCAGCCTGAGTGAAAAGGTAGGCCTGAACAGGAAGGAAAGGAGGAATCGGCCTTTTCTTTACTGTCTCACATTTCAAAGTAAGAAGTACAATCACCTGGCCCTCTAGAGCCACGCCCTGCCTTTCTCAGCAGCAGCGCTGAGTGCTCTTCCTAGGACACCTGGTTCGAGTTCAGGATTCGCAGTAACCTGCGTCTAATCCAGGTCGGAATCCAACACCTCAGCAACATCACTGCAGGTGTCTGGGTCAGGAGAACATATCCACTTGAGGCATGGCCAGGCTGCAACAGCTCCTTCATGAACACAGGAATTCTAGGTGGGGCGCTGTAATTCCAGGTGGGGGCCTGGTGTTTCTTCTAGAAACTTTAGCACCAAAACAGCCAATAAAACATTACGGGTACCCCATAACTTCACGCTAACTTCTTTTCTAAAATAGGGTGTAGAGAAATGAACTGTCAGCAGAAGGTAAAGTTCCACCCTGGCTCTCCTCCTGCTCAAGAGAGCCATAACCAGCTGGTTGGCTGATGTGTGCAAAGGACAGAGACAGGATGGTTGGTTTCATCTGCCAACAGCAGGGCTCATATTATGATGTCCAAGGGTGAAGTCATCTTTATTCCCATCACTGCGCGTCTAGAAGCTCCTTTCGGGGTAGATAACTTTATTTACTGCTGGCATAATGCCATCATCTGAAGACAAACTAGTCAAGGTCAGCCTTTGTCATTTCTATCTGCTCTAATGTAATTTATTTGATTAAATTATTTTATGTGCTCAATTTTAGAGGTAATATATCTGTTATTCTCCTTCAGAAAATAAACTATCACAGACTATTTGTAGGTGTCCCTGTGACTCTGCTATAACAAGGACAATATTAAACAAATATTTGATGCACGCAGCATTCATTTATTCACATTTTCTTGGCCCTGCCTCTGCGTCTCTAACTAGAGGAACTAGTTAGAAAACTAGAGCTTTCTAACACCTAGAAAGCTCCTAGGTACTGCCTGACACGTGCTAGTGCTCAGCAAGGGCCAGCTCTCTCGCCCCCAGAAATCAGACAAGTCAGGCAGAATGAGCCCCGCCCTGGAGCACACAGAAACAAACGGACCAAGGTCAAGCGACCAGGAGTGAACAGAGAAGTCCAGACACAGGGACTCCAAGCAAAACGTTGTTCCACTGGCTTCAGCACAAGAAAGGGAAAAGCCAATTCTCCTGAAAAAATTACCGCATAAACATTCCCCTCAAATTCTTTAACTTTTTTTTTGAGACAAACTCTCACTCTGTTGCCCAGGCTGGAGTGCAGTCATACAATCTCGGCTCACTGCAACCTCTGCCTCCCGGGTTCAAGCAATTCTCCTGCCTCAGCCTCCCGAGTAGCTGGGATTACAGGCTCCCGCCACCAAACACAGCTAATTTTTGTATTTTCAGTGGAGATGGGGTTTCACCATGTTGGCCAGGCTGGTCCCAAACTCCTGACCTCAGGAAATCTGCCCTCTCGGCCACCCAAATTGCTGGGATTACAGGTATGAACCACCACATCCATCCTCTTCAACATTTTTAACAAAACAGCATGTTTGTAATATTCTCGATTTTAACCTAAATATCTAAAATCGTCCAAGGTTAGGAAAGACTCCACAGCCGGGTGAGAGAGGAACGGATAAGGGTAAGCGAGCTGACACTGACTGCGTGCTGACAGTGTGCCGGGAAGCACATGAGTTAACCCGCCTCCCCTCACAGCAGCCTCATGGCAACTAGGACTTCGGCTTTACAGACGAGGGTCCTGAGGCACAGAGAGGCTGAGCAACCCCCCCAAAGTCCCACAGCTAATGGGGGCAAGGCTGGGGTCCCAACACTGGCAGTCACTTCCCCACAGTGCTCTGTGGCCTCCCACAGCTCTGTCAGCTGCGTGGGGGAAGCCAGGTCAGCCCTCGTTCAGAGGTGTCACCGCCCTTTAAGAAACCAACAACTCAGAACATCCCAGAACATCACTGGACACCACCCCCGCCCAGCCACCACCAGATAAACCAGAGAACGGCGCTCCCTCAGAAGCACGATTATGAAAAGTCACCGGTCACAACACTCCCAACTGTCTCCAAAAATCCTCCCCAAATTTTACTTGTGCTAGTGAATAAAGTTAAAATGCCCAAAGGCCCCAGCAAACAGGAGTTTCTTCACTACAGAATGGCAGGGAAGCAAGGGGAACCCCAGAGAGGCTGCCTCTGCCCAGCAGAGCAAACAGGAACAGCCTGTGGGGTTTCCTACCTGGCAGGGCTGCTCCCAAACAAAGCCCTATTTGCCTTGGCTTACTCACAACTTTTAACAGATGCCATCCCCCTTTCTGTTTTCAACTCAACATAATTCTTATTGAGTTCAAAATTAAGTCAATTAAGTTCAAAATTCAAAAAAAGAAAAAGGCCAATCAGTATCTCTTGCATAGCACACAATGATCCTGCCACATAAAAACCGCCAACTTCCACCATGCCCATTGGTCACTTAAGGAAGGTTATTCTCCCCCTAGCCTTCTGCTCAATCAACAATTTCTTGAGTACCTACTACAGTCAAAACAGATGTTGGATTCATTCAATCTCTCTCATTGCTAATATCTCAGCTTGCTGAAATCTGGGGAGATCCAAACTGGTTTCCCATAAAGGAAAACTCATGCTGAACAATCACAGCCAGAAATTTGAAGATCGTCTACATAAACTGAGATTTAACCTTAGGCTAAAGAAGCTGCTTCCCCAATGCCACCAAAAGCTAAAGCTTACTTGGTCAAATAAAACACACTTACTGACTTTTTTTTTTTTTAAAGTGCAGTGGTGCAATCATAGCGCACTGCAGCCTCAAACGTCTGGGCTCAAGCAATCCTCCCACCTCAGCCTCCCAAGTAGCTGGGACTACAGACACATACCGCCATGTCTAGCTAATTTATTTCTCTTTCTTTTTTCTTTCTTCCTTTCTCTTTCATTTCTTTCTTTCCTTTCTTGCCTTCCTCTTTCTCTTTTTTCTTTTTATTTTCTTCCTTCCTTCTTTCTCTCTCCTTCCCATCCTTCCTCCTTTCTTTCTTTTTCTCTCTCTCTTTCTCTTTTGTAGAGACAAGGTCTCACTATGTTGACCAGACTAGTCTTAACCTTCTGGCCTCAAGTGATCCTCCTGCCTCGGCCTCTCAAAGTGCCAGGATTACAGTCATGAGCCATCACACCCAGCCTTATTGAGCACGTTCTCTAAGTAAGGGTGTGGGGAAATGACATGGTTTTTATTTGTTTGCAGCAGCCTGGGAGAATGAAGTGAGCCAGCACTGAACTAGGTGTCATGTGAGCTGAGTTCTAAAACTAGGTTTGGCCTAACTTTCTGTGTGTGCCTGGGCTCTCCCTTTCTGGACCTCAAGTTTCTTGTCAAAAATCTAACATCTTATGATCACCATTTCCCCAAAATCAAAGAAAAGGCTTTCTTTTAAATCCTACGACATACAAGAAGTCTCCCTGACGGTCCTGCTGAAGAATCCAGCACTGAATGGAGAGCTGTGGGTGAACACGGAGGAAGTGTATTCAGATCTACCAATTCCTACATCACTACAGACACATGTAACAGATAAGCCTCCTTTCTCCCACCTGGGAGAAGACAGCTCCAAAGTGACAGGACTGGAAGACAGTGGAGAGTAAGCAGCAAGATAAGGGCCCTAAGTGGCCAGGGCTGTGTGGTCAGCAGGAACAACTCAGCTGAGATAAGCAGACTTCTCCACTTCCAAGCACAGACCATCAAGGAGGCAAACACTGGAAATAATGGGGATTTTAAAAGCAGCCTGCATGATCATCCCTTTAAAGATCATATCATAAATTCTGAACAACAACAACAAAATTCTCTTCTCATAGCAACCTTCTGATAGAACATAATTTTGGCAAGACAGACATGTATCTTCCTGAATTCCCAGCTATCTTAAACCATGGCTTATAATCCATGCTGGTTGAGACCAGGTCAAATGTTATTCCCATCACTCTCTCCACTTCTTCTGCTATGGTTCTCCCTCTAACCTCCCTGCCTCCTAAAATGGCAATTCTGATGCACATCATATGCAACAACACACTGCACTGTGATTTATGAAAAAAAGTTACTTCCTGTCTGTTCATTTAGAAAGTAACAAAAGCTAGGGAGACTTTGGCAGTCCCTCTCTAGCCTAATCCTTATAAACACAAGGAGCCCAGAAAATTGATAGAAAACAAGATCTCCAATCAGTTTCAAAGTCTCACAGGATTTCTAATCATTTCAAACACTCTTGTAGGGTACATCTCTGGGTCTGAAGGGGTCAATTGCAGTGTCCTTGTGAGGACTGCCAGCAGCAGCAACTGCTAGGAGCTATTGTTATTAATAAAAATAAGTGACATTTACCAAGAATCCAATATGTTCCCGAATCTGGGCTAAGTGCCTTTATTCACAAGACCTTATGTAATCCTCACAAAAGCTTTCATGAAGTAGGAACTGATTATGTTCTCTTTATGGATGGAAAAATCGAGGCTGAGAGGTGAAGAAACTTAGTAAAGAGCAGAACCCAAAGATGAGAATCTGAAACAGGCAAGTTGCCTCCACCTCCCTGGCCCCATCCAGCCTCCAGCCTCCAGCCTCCAACCTCCTCTGCCTGAGGCTGTGACTCGTTCTCTGCTAGAGGGCCTCTTAGCAGCTGCTCGTTTCCATCACTCACACCACAGGCAAACCACTGACAGCTGACAGCAGACCACCCCTGATGGTCTCTGGGGATATCCAACATGCTCAGGTCGGTCCATGTCCCCAGCAGACCTTTGCCACATCTGCCAAGGTAAAGCCTCCCAAACCCTAGAAGAACAGATCTTGGCACAGAGTCCACACAAGTACAAATGACACTCAACCCATTTTATTAGGAAAACAGGAGTGGCTGGCCAGCTTCAGGGTGCTGCGGGTATGAACAGACGCACAGTGTCATTTCTGCTCAGAGGATGCTAATCTTTCTTTCTATCTTTCTTTCTCTTTCTTTCTTATGATTATTTTTTTTTTTTTTTTGTCATTTGGCTCATTCCTTGGCTCTTTTGCCCAGGCTAGAGTGAAGTGGCACAACCTCAGCTCACTGCAACCTCCACCTCCCAGGTTCAAATGATTCTCCTGCCTCAGCCTCAGTAGCTGAGATTTTAGGCATGCACCACTATGCCCAGCTAATTTTTATATTTTAAGTAGAGATGGGGTTTCACCATGTTGGCCAGGCTGGTCTTGAACTCCTGACCTCAGACGATCCACCTGCCTCCGCCTCCCAAAGTGCTAGGATTACCGGTGTGAGCCACTGCACCTGGCCAACGATCTATTTTTCATAAGGTACCATAGTCACTACCATCCTCTCCTTAGCTTTAAGTAATAGAAGTAAAGCTTTGCACACAGAGGCAGACAAGCTGAAAGCTTCCTAGAGATTGATTACAGATGTCCACCATCTGATTTGGGGGAAAAAGTTATGAGGAACAAACACATGGTCCTCACTTACCCTTTCTATCTCTTGGAGATACAGGAGTGCGATGTCCCCTGCTTTCTCATAACAGGTGATGACATCCTGTTCCCGGTCCACATGGAGATTACTGGTAGAAGAAGAAATAGGCAGCTTCTCCAAACAAAGTCCTTAAAGAAAAAATCACACACACAAAAGCTGAGTGAGTTGTTTTTCAGAAGTCTTCATTTTTAAATATTGCTCCAGAAGATGGTCCTAGAATATCATGTTGTTTGCAAACAGTTTACTTCCTCCTTTCCAATCTGGATGCCTTTTATTTCTATTGATTGCCTTGTTGCACTGGCAGGGATCTCCAGCACTATGCTGAATGGAAGTGGTGAGAGCAAGCCCCATTGTGGTGGCACACACCTGTGATCCCAGCTACTTGGGAGGCTGAGGCAGGATGATCGCTTGAGCCCAGGAGTTCAAGGCTACAGTGAGCCATGATCACACCACTGCACTCCAGCCTGGGCAACAGAGAGAGACTCTGTCTCCAAAAAAAAAAAAAAAAAGAAGTGGTAGAATAAATATCCTGATCCTATTCCTGATCTGAGGGAGAAAGCATTTAGTCAGAAAGCATTACGTTTGACATTATAAGTTTTTCTTAGATGCCCTTTACCAAGTTGAGGAAGGTTCCTTCTACTCCAATTTTGCTGAGAGTTTCTATCAAGAATCAATGTTGGATTTGCTCAAATCCTTTCTCCATGTTCATTGAGATAATCATATAGCTTTTTCACTGGTAGTTTTTAAATGTGGTAAGTTACATAGACTGATCTTCAAATGTTAAACCAACCTTCCTTTCCTGGCAAAAACACCACTTGGCCAGATGAATTATCCTTTTTTATATTTTTGGATTTGATTTGTTAAAATTTGGCTTCAAAATTTTTTTTTGGAGACAAAGTCTCGCCCAGGCTGGAGCACAGAAGCGCGAACTCAGCTCACTGCAACCTCTGCCTCCTGAGTTCAAGCAATACTCCTGTCTCAGCCTCCCAAGTAGCTGTGACTACAGGCACGTGCTACCACACCCAGCCAACTTTTTTTTGTATTTTTAGTAGAGATAGGGTTTCATCATGTTGGGCAGGCTGGTTTCAAACTCCTGACCTCAGGTGATCCACCCGACTCAGTGTCCCAAAGTGCTGGGATTACAGGCATGAGCCACCACGCCCAGCCTCAAATTTTGTCATATTATGTTTCTAAGAAGTATTTGCCTGAAGTTTCCTTGAAATGCCTCCATACCTGGTTTTGATATCAGGTAAATACTAACCTCATAAAATTACTTGAGAAATACTCCCTCTCCTTCAATTTTCTGAGAGTGTTGGTGTAGAATTGATATTATTTTGTCCTTAAATGTTTGATAGAATTCACCAGTAAAGCCATCTGGACCTGGAGTTTTCTTTGTGAGCCGCTTTTAATTTTTTTTTTTTTTTTGGGACGGAGTTTCGCTCTTCTTACCCAGGCTGGAGTGCAGTGGCGCGATCTCGGCTCACCGCAACCTCCGCCTCCTGGGTTCAGGCAATTCTCCTGCCTCAGCCTCCTGAGTAGCTGGGATTACAGGCACACGCCACCATGCCCAGCTCATTTTTTGTATTTTTAGTAGAGACAGGGTTTCACCGTGTTGACCAGGGTGGTCTCGATCTTTTGACCTTGTGATCCACCCGCCTCGGCCTCCCAAAGTGCTGGGATTACAGGCTTGAGCCACCGCACCCGGCCGCTTTTTAGTTAAAAATTCTATTTCTTTGATATAGGGTCATTCAGACTATCTCTTTCTTCTTGAGTGAGCTTTAGTAGTTTATATCTTCCAAATAGTTTGTCCATGTCTTTTGAGTTTTCAGATATATTGGTATAGAACTGTTCATAATTTTCCATAGTCCTTTGGTACCTGTAGAATCTCTAGCAGATGGCACCTCTCTCATTCCTAATATTGGCAATTTCTGTCTTTTCTTCCTGATATCAGAGGTTTACTAATTTTACTGAAATTCTCAATTAAGATTTCTCAATGACACTGACTTTGGTTTCACTGATTTTTCTCTATCGTTCTTCTGTTTTGTTTAATTTATTTCCATTCTGATCTTTATTATGTCCTTTCTTCTGAATACACTGGGTTTTATTTGCACTTCCTATTCTAATTTCTGGAGGTGGAAATTATTAATTTTGGACCTTTTTCTTTCCTAATATAGGTATTTAGATGTTAGAAATTTCTCCCTAAGGACTGCTTTAGCAGCATCCTACAAATTTTGATATGCTGTTTTTTTTTAATTTTCATTCAGTTCGTAATATTTTCTAATTTAACTTTTGATTTATTCTTTAGAAGTGTGTTATTTAGTTTCCAAATATTTGGGAGTTTTCCAAAGATCTTTCTGTTACTGATTTCTAAATTAATTCCATCATGATCTGTGCAGTAAAGGGCTGACTTAGGGCCTTGAGATGTTCAAATATGTACATTCCAGAGGAAGAACTGGCCCTTACCAGTTTCTGGGAGATAAACTCTGAGCCCTTGGAATATCCTACCTGTCTTTGTTTATTTGAGGCCTTGGGCCATACCAGGTAGTTTATGCTAACAATGTTATTTATGTCAGAGGACTAGGGCCATGCTCTATCAGCCTGATCTCTGGAGGGGCTGGAGAATGACTAAGGTCAGTAACATGGGTGCTCCATGCCTATGTGACTGGCCCCTAATAAAATCCCTGGGCACCGAGGTAGCTCAAGTGATCTTCCTTGATTGGCAATATTTCAAAAGTGCTGTCACACTCCATTGCTGGGAGAATTAAGCACTGTCTATGGGACTCCACTGGGAGAAGAAAACCGGAAGCTTGAGCCTGGTCTCTCCTGAATTCTGCCCTATGTGTCTTTTTGCTTTCACTGGTTTTAATCTGTATCCATTTGCTATAATAAACCGTAACCACGAGTTTAGCAGCTCTTCTGAGCTATGGGAGTCTTTCCAGCACATCAATGCCTGACAGCAGTCTTGAGGACCTCTGACACAGTTCAGAGAACAGAGAACATACTTGAAGTCTCCTAATTTTGTTAAAACTTTCTTTCTGACCCAGCATATGGTCAATCTTGATAAATGGTACATTTGAAAAGAATGTGATTCTGCTGTTGTTGGTGGAATGTCATATCAATGTCGATTAGGTCAAGCTGGTATATTGTGTTGTCCCAAGGCATCTCTGTCCTCACCAGTCATCTGTCTACTTGCTTTATCATTTATTGAAACATGGATATAAATCCCCAAGTGTAACTGTGCGTTTGCCTCTTTCTTCTTGAAGTTCTATCAGTTTTTGTTTCATGTATTTTAGAGCTCTGTTATTAAGATCATAAACTTTCGGAATTATTATATTCTTTTCATGGATTGACATCTTTGCTCTAAAACCTGCTTTGTCTGATGTTAATATAGATACTACAGCCTTCATTTGATTAGTGTCAGCATGCTAAATTTTTTCATCCCTTTACTTTTAATCTATTGTGTCTTGGTATTTAAAGTGCATTTCTTATAGACAGTAGAATTGAGTTTTGCTTATTTTCCAATCTGACAACAGCTACCTTTTAAATAGGGTGTTTAAATCATTTATACTTAGTGTAATTTTTTAAACGGACAGGTTAAATCTACCGGGTTGCTATTTGTTTTGTATTTGTCCCATCTGTTCTTTTTTCCTCTTTTTCTATCTATTTGAGTATCTTTAAATTTTATTTTATTTATTGGCCTATTCACTAAAATTGTTATTTTCCACATCAGTGATTACTTCAGGGTTTAACTTGGCATAGTCTACTTTATTTTGTTTTGTTAGTTTGAGATGGAGTCTCACTCTGTTGCCCAGGCTGGAGTGCAGTGGTGCGATCTTGGCTCACTAAAACCTCTGCCTCCTGGGTTCAAGTGATTCTCATACCTCAGCCTCCCATAGCTGAAACTACAGGCATGCACCACCTCGCCTGGCTAATTTTTTTTTTTTGAATTTTTAGTAGAGACAGGGTTTCACCACGTTGGCCAGGCTGGCCTCGAACTCCTGACCTCAAGTGATCCACACACATCAGTCCCCCAAAGTGCTGGGATTACAGGCTTGAGCCACCATGCCTGGCCCCTACTTTGAATGATATGATACTACTTCACATATAATGTAAGACTTTTGCATACTGAATTTCTCCCCTCCCAGCCTTTATTAGCTTATGTACATTTTACTTTTACACAGGTTAAAAACCTCACCCTGGCCGGGCACAGTGGCTCACACCTGTAATCCCTTTGGGAGGCTGAGGCGGGCGGATCATCTGAGGTCAGGAATTCGAGACCATCCTGGCCAACATAGTGAAACCCCATCTCTACTAAAAATACAAAAATTCGCTGGGCATGGTGGCGCGTGTCTGTAGTCTCATCTACTTAGGAGGTTGAGACAGGAGAACTGCTTGAACCCAGGAGGCGGAGGCTGCAGTGAGCCGAGATCATACCACTGCACTCCAGCCTAGCAACAAAGCAAGACTCCGTAAAAAAAAAAAAAAAAAACCCAACTCACCCTATGTGTATTATTTTTGTTTAGTCAATTATTTTTTGAAAACACTTAGATCATAAGGAAAAACTCTTGTACATTCACCAAATTATGATTTCCAGCTCTCTGTTCTTTTGTGTAAATTCATATATCCTTCTGGTATCAACATTTCTTGTGGTGTAGTTCTGCTCTTACTGGTTTCTTTCAGCTACTTATCTGCCTGGAAAATGCTAATTTAGCTCTAATTTTAGAGAGCGATTTCCATGGAGTATGGAATTCAGGGTTGACAGTTTGCTTTTTTACCCCTCCATTACTCTCAAAAGTCTTGCTCCACTATATTCTCACTTGCATGGTTTCTGACAATAATTCTGCTACCGCCCTTATTTTTGTTCATTTATATGCAATATGTCTTTTTCACTGGCTGCTTTTAAGATTTTATCCTTACCCTTGGTTGTGAGCAATTTAGATTATGAAGTGGGGGCTTTGTTGAACTTCCCGGAACTAAGGGTTACAGTTTTCATAAAATTTGAAAAACATCCAGCCATTGTTTCTTAATGTTTATGTCATCCTCCTCCTTCCTTAGGGAACTTTATGCATATATTAGGCCATGTGAAGTTGTCCTAGAGATCACTTATGGTCTTTCCACTTAAAAATTAGTAATAATTTTTCTTTCTTTCATTTTGGGTAATTTCTATTGCTATGTCTTCAACTTCATTAATCTTTTCTTTTGCAATGTCTAATCTGCCATTAATCACATCCAGTGTACTTTTCATATCAGACATGGTAGTTTTCATCTCTAGAAATTTGATGTAGGTCTATTTGTATCATCCACGTCTCTACTGAACTTTCTGAAATAAGGAATACAGTTCTAATAACTTTGCATAGGTGCTCAATATTCATTCTCTTTCCATTTAGCACCAATGTTGTTTATGCAATTGAAAATAATCAATAAGTAGCCTTTCTCTTGTGTGAACTGTTATAACCTCTTGACATTTTCATTGGAAGAGAATATCAATAAAATGAACAAATTCACCATTTGCCAGAATAGCTCCAGAGCTACTCAAAAGCAAATTGCAGATTTGGAAGTGTTACCTTTCCAAATATGCTTTAAGTGCTCACTTGTGCAAAATTAAAACCACCAAAAACGACGAAAAGAGGTAGACTCTTTCATAGTCTGCCTTTTGCTTATATGAAAAGCAAGAATATTGTGCAAGTTGTTAACAGGGATTTAATATTTAAAAAACTAATTCCCCAGAGTATGTCAAAGGGTCAGGAAAAATTGGGTATACTTTTAGGAAATTTGTACTGCTTCAGGCTGGACTCTGATCACTAATGCTCATGAAAATGACCAAGGCCCTCAGAGATCTGCCAAGCCCCATGAATCAAACTCACGCCAAATCCAGTTCAACATATTTTTTCTATCATCTATACTTTATTGTGTTCTAAAATACTTGAAAACCAATCATCTAGGGCAGCAATCCATAGTCACGCATGGTCAGTAAGAAGATTCAAACCAGCTACACAACTTAATCCTCCACAGTGAGGAGAAACTAGTGTTTCCTGTGGGTTCATGTTCCAATTAGGCAGGTATGTGGACACCCAAAGTCTGAGCTGGCAAATTGATTCCTAGCAACAAGTCCATTCTTGGGCAGGAGGCCCTTTAAGGTATTAAATTAATTAAGTATTGTTCCTTTCACTCTTCTAAATGCTATGGCATTTATTCCACTGGCCACATCTCCGAGCAGTGGCAGAGTCTTGATTTATCACAGTGAATTTGTGCCTATGCTGCTCAGTTCCAGAAGATTTAGTTCTCTGTCAGAAGCTGTTTACAGGCCCTCAGACTGGTCTATAAATTTTCAAGTGTCCAGGATCGTATCAACACTGTCTGAGAATCAGAGTCCTGAGGTCATGGACAAAATTGGTCCCCATTAAAATGTCAGATGATGTACTGTCAAGTTAGAAAGCTATCATCAACGTTTTTAGTTATTTTCCTTTTTCCAGAGACAGCATGGCAAAAATAAGTGAAAAGCAGACTTGATAAATAATGGTATGACAGCAATGCCTAGTAAACATCTCAATAAGATCTGTATCTCCAAAGTTAAAGCAATGTACAAAAAGGTTGGAAATTCAATACTTTCTCACCAACCACAGCCAGCTCTAAAGCATGGGTGCTAAAAGTGGCTGCCCAAATTGGGTGATTTAAAGAATGCTAAATCACCACACAACCCAAAATTTATCTCCCTGCCACACAGGAGAGTCCCCACAGAGAGACTCACTTCCGAAATGCCCTTTCTAAGAAGTGTAACACATTTTTCCTTATTTTTAAGAGATAAGGTTTTACTCTGTCACTCAGTCTGGAGTACAGCGGTATAACCACAGCTCACTGCAGTCTTGAACTCCTGGGCTCAAAGCAATCCTCCTGCCTTAGCCTCCTGAGTAGCTGGGACTACAGGTGCATGCCACCACATCTTGCCAATTTCTTTCTTTTTTTTTTGTAGAGACAGCGTCTCACCATGTTGTCCAAGCTGGTCTCAAATTCCTGGTCTCAAGGGATCCTCCTGCCTCAGCCTCCCAAAGAGTTGGGCTTATAAACATGAGCCACTGGCCCCAGCCTAGGTAACATATTTTAAATATATTAATGACAAAATTATAATTACACTTGCTTTCAAACCCCTTCCATGTGCATTTGCCTGTTTGGTCCTGTTCAACATGTGCTATTCTCCTCTCTATCTCATGGGAAAAGAACGAGAGTCTCAGAAAAGTTAAGTGACTTGCCCAAGGTCTATGCAGGAGTCAGAAATAGAAGCCCCTTATGAGGAAGCCCATTCACTGGGGCCAATGTTTCCTGCCCTGGGTAATGTCCTAGAGGGGCAACAAGGACTGCTGAGTGCACAGGGTGGAGTGTGAAAAGCAAAGGCACTCTATAGAGGCCAGGAAACCAGTGGGACATCACACTGGGAGGGGTGCTGGGCAGCTAGCTGAGAGGCAGGCTGAGGACCCTCTATACTTTTAAAAGCTCAAACATGCCCAGCCTCTGAACTGTTCTATTTAGGTGTAAACATACCAGACTTTCCACTCCTTGTTTCCTTCCACATCAAGATTAAGGGACAGTCGCAGTGGCTCATGCCTGTAATCCCAGCACTTTGGGAGGCCAAGGTGAGAGGACTGCTTGAGCCCAGGAGATGCCATCTCTACAAAAAATTTAATTTAAAAAAAGAAAGATTCAGGTTCAATACCTGACAGGGAGCTACACTCTCTCCCCAAGGCCTGTAGATTCTCTGGAAGATTGGCTGAGGATGTGGAGAGCTACACAGCTCATTGCCTGAAAATCCAGTAATCACTGAGGGGTTAGCACCTCAAATTCTTTCCAGTCTACCTAAATTTGAGATCCCTCAGCTAGCAGTCTTATCTGGGTATGCAAGACTTCAGTTTCAATTTTAATAAAGGTTGATTTATCAAAGCCTACTCAGCACCCAGCACTACGCCTGGGATATGACAGGCACTATTTCTACTTCCCACAGCCACCCTGAGAGGAAGGCGTTAACAGTACCTTACAGATAAGACTGAACCACAGCTAGTAAATGATAAAGCCAGGTTCCGACCCCTGGTCTGTCTTGACTACTAAGCGCTGCTCACAATCTCCTGTCTCACTGAGCTGCTGACAGCAGCCTATTCAGTGTCTGATAACAGCAATGACAATAAAAATGTGTTTCAAATTGAAAAGGCAAGAAATCAAAGACTGGAACTTTAGGGTGCTGGTTTTCTTCCCTACCGAGATCTGCATTAGCCTACGCAGTTCCCCAACTCACTGGGCTTCCTATTCCTTGCCCGTGACATGAAGGGTTGAACTACTGAGATACTGCCTTGAGCTGTACGACTCGAAGAGACTAACAGCCAAAACAAATATTTTGATTTTTTTGAATTGCATTGAAATGGACAGGAAGTTAACCTCTTACAAAGTTGTGTAATGTAAGAAAAGACTACTAAATATAATGACCTGAACTATGTACTACAGCTCCAGGCATTCCTTCCTCATTTATCTTAACCACATCTCTGGAAGCCAGGCCTGGGACAGGTACACCCTGATGCTTTGCTGTAACGTGACCCACAGGGGTGTTTAAAGCTGGGAGTACCAGAAAGCCTTTATTACGATAGCAAGTTTCTGATAAACCAGTCCCATGATGGAACTTCAAAGGCGATAAAACAATGTCCAAGGGTCTAATTTCCAAGGCTGAAAAGAAACTCAGGAAAAGAGATTCAAGATACACAAAGCCAAGCCCTGGCGAAGGCAGCCCCAGACTGCTGATCTTGTGTTCTCCCCTCTAGAAAGACTGGGCTCCCACATGTGTCAGAGAGACTCAGCTCAATAGGAGGACAAGGCCCTGTGCAGGGGTATACAAGGGAGGAGAAGATGCCAATGGAAACCATCAAATGCTGGGGGGAAGCAGAGGGGCAGGGACGCTGGCCCGGATATCCTGTGAGGTCCCTGTCAATCCAGAGCATCTGTGATTTCTGGAGGTCTTTTGGCTGGGAGCCACAATTGGGCTCTTCTGGGTACTTTCCTGAACTGCTGTTTTCCTACCAGAGTCAGCATATCCTTCTTAGGAGGTGTGCACACAGGTACACACACAAACAAACACACACACCCCTCATAAAAGAAAAGGATGCCAGCCTTGGATTAGACATTCCCTTGCTAGAGCAGATGGTCTTTCAATGTCCCTTCCGGCTCCACAGTTCTGTGAGCAAATGAAATGCTAGCTCAACCTGAAATGCTCACTAAATGAAAGGCTGCGACTTGAATGTATGCTCTTTTAGTTTCTATTTAGCAACCATATAATAGTAATAATGATAACATGTATTTGGTGCTAGTTACATTCCAGATACTGTACTCAGAGTTTGCAATAATTCATCTATAAACTCTATGAGAGAACCCTACATGAGAACCCTAAGAGGGGGGATTTACTATCATCTCCCCATCAGAGACAAGGAAATTAGGACTCTAATCTGTCAAGTAACTCACCCAAGAGTATACAACTGGTAAATGAGTGGCAGAGCTAAGATTCCAACCCAGACAGCCTAACCCCTGAGTTCTCATTCGCAGCCTCTACCTCACACTCTCATCTCTTTGATGTATCTGTCTTTATATGCAAAGCAGTATAAACAGTGGCTAAGACTGTGAGATCTGAAGCCAGGCTCCTTGCTTTCTAATCCACAGCTGACTTTATATGCAAAAATGCTAAGTGCTTAGAACAGTGCCTGCCACATAGCAGATACTCAGAGAATAGTAACTCTGATTATTACTATTAATTACCTCACTATTAGATTTAGGTAACAGTAGGCTGGAAAGTCTCCAAGTAGAAGAATTTTGTTTATTATATGACTTTTGTATATATTAAATAACAGATTGAGATATTATTCACATACCATAAATCCACCCATTAAAAGTGTACACTTCTATAGTTTCAGTATTTTTTTTTTTTTTTTTTTTTGAGACGGAGTTTCGCTCTTGTTACCCAGGCTGGAGTGCAATGGCGCGATCTCGGCTCACCGCAACCTCCGCCTCCTGGGTTCAGGCAATTCTCCTGCCTCAGCCTCCTGAGTAGCTGGGATTACAGGCATGCACCACCATGCCCAGCTAATTTTTTGTATTTTTAGTAGAGACGGGGTTTCACCGTGTTGACCAGGATGGTCTCTATCTCTTGACCTCGTGATCCACCCGCCTCGGCCTCCCAAAGTGCTGGGATTACAGGCTTGAGCCACCACGCCCGGCAGAGTTTCAGTATATTCACATAGTCGCTGCTAGCTAATTCCAGAACATTTTCATCACCCCCTGAAAAATCCCATCTCTATCAGCAGTTCTTCCCTTCTACCCTCCTCCCAGCCCCTGGGAACTGCTAATCTGCTTTCCATTTCTACGTATTTCCCTCCTCTGGATGGTTCATATAAATGGAATCATACTGTGTGTTGTGATCTTTTGTATGTGGCTTTTTTGACTTAGCATGATGTTTTCAACATTCATAGCTATTATAACAGATATCAGAACTTCATTTTGTTCAATTGAAGTGAAATTTACATAACACAAAATTAATCATTTTAAAATGATTAATTCAGTAAAAATGATTGATTCAGTAGCATTTAGCACCTTCACAATATTACACAACCATGACCTCTATCTAACTCAAAAACTTCATTCCTTTTTATTGCCAAATAATATTCCACTCAATGGATATACCATTGAATGGTTTTATTTATGCATTCATCAGTTGATGAGCAATTGGGTTGTCCCACTTTGGGGATATATGAAGAATGCTGCTATGAGCATTTATGTACTGGCTCTTGTGTGGGCACACATTTCCAATTCTCTTAGATATATATACCTAGGGACAGAATTAGACATGTGGTAACCTGTCTTGTTACATTATTTTTCATCTTTCTTCTAAAAATCACCTCTACTATGTAAACACTGAACTGCTGGGTCAAATATTAAGAGTGAAAATGCAGAGCTGGGCACAGTGGCTTATGCCTGTAATTCGAGTGCTTTGGGAGGCCAAGGCAGGAGGATTATTTGAGGCCAGGAGTTTGAGACCACCTGAGCAACATAGTGAGACCTCATCTCTAAAAAAAAAAATTTTTTTTTTAATTAGCTGGGCATGATGGTGCATGCATGTAGTCCCAGCTACTCCAGAGTCTGAGAGAGGAGGCTCACTTGAGCCCAGGGGTTCAAGATTATAGTGAGCCATGATCATGCCACTGTACTCCAGCGTAGGCCAAAGAGCAAGACCCTGAGAAAGAACAGAAAGAGGGGAGGGAAGGGGAGGGGAGGGGAGGGGAAAAGAAAGAACAGAAAGAGGGAGGGGAGGGGAGGGGAGGGGAACAGAAAGAACAGAAAGAGGGAGGGGAGGGGAGGGGAGGGGAAGAGAAGGAAAGAGAAAGAAGAAAGACAGAAAGAAAAGAAAAGAAAAGAAAAGAAAAGAAAGAAAGAAAAAGAAAGAGAAAGAAAGAAAGAAGGAAGGAAGGAAGGAAGGAAGGAAGGAAGGAAGGAAGGAAGGAAAAAAGAAAAGAAAAGGTCAAGTCTGGGATTCTGACAGACCTGGATTCAAACGCTTGCTTCTCCATTTAGCAGCTCTGTTATTTGCAGCAAGCTGCTTCACACCACAAAGCCTCTGTTCCTCAACAAATGAGCAAAACAGCACTTGTTTCAGCTGACTATTAGAAGGCTTGACCCAGTGTCTGGCATACAGTAAATACTCAATAAGTACTCTTATCAATATATGCCTTTCCTGGGACAATCATAATCCCCAGTTTTTTTGAGGAGTAGCTGAAAAAATGCAGAAAAGCATCAAGAAGGCAATAACAACCACCCATATTCCCACCATTCAAAATCACACACAGTTCACATTTTGGAACGGACCCACAACCTTGATAACACATACTGCCACGTAATTTTGGTCTTGGTTTTAGTTTCTTTCCTAAGACAGGACTCATCACACCAGTGATGAGTAAATGTAGCTTCTGGAGTCCCCAACTATAGCAAGGAGTAAGAGGGCCAGTGAACAGGAGTCCCACGCTTGCTCCATTCTACTAATCCTCACCAGGCACCAAAGGTGGGCAGTACTCTGGGCTAGGGGTGGCCTTCACAGAACAGGACTCTGCCCTTGAGAAATGTCACCTCTAGTGGAAGAGAAAGATGTTTTCTTTCCTTTTTTTTTAAGACAGAGTTTTCCTCTTGTCACCCAGGCTGGAGTGTAATGGTGTGATCTCAGCTCACTTCAACCTTCGCTTCCCAGGTTCAAGAGATTCTTCTGCCTCAGCACCCCGAGTAGCTGGGATTACAGGCACCTGCCATCACACCCAGCTAAATTTTGTATTTTTAGTAGAGACAGGGTTTCACCACATTGGCCAGGCTGGTCTCAAACTCCTGACCTCAGGTGATCCACCCGCCTCGGCCTCCCAAAGTGCTGGGATTACAGGCGTGAGCCACCGCGCCCAGTCGAGAAAGATGTTTTCAAAACAATGTTAAAAATGCAGTGACTGAGACAGACATGCTGTCACAGAAGAAATTAAGAACAAGCACCTCAGCCGACCTGAACTAATGCTCCAGCCCTCTGAGATTTCTCTGGGCTCTCTGAGTCTCTGCTTCCTTCCAAAAAGAGAACCAATGAGGAGCCGATTAACACAAGCAACATTAAATATGAATATGGGTCAGTGGCAATAAAAGGGTTCTTACTCTTCTTACACTATCTAAATATAAACAGGAAGCTTTAACCAGCAACCTGAGATGAGCAGCCACATGCAATACACCCATCTAGCCTCCCACCATGAGCAGAATCCAGAATGGGAAGACGCTGAAGAGATTCTGGAGTTAGAGATAAACAGCTAGCAGAAGGCTTACATAGTGGATCTCCATCAGGCCATGGTCCCACCGCCCTCCCACAACCCCTGCACCCACATACTGGGTTTCCCATGTAGCCAAAAGAAATCACTCTGGAAAGCTCCCCTAACCATCCCATTCCCTCCACTCATGGACTTTTCTATAAAACTACTTTTTTTACTGCACTTGAAGCGATAACAAAGTTTCCAGAAACGAAAAGCAGGCCTGACGTGGTGGCTCACACCTGTGCTCCCAGCACTTTGGGAGGACAGGTGGAAGGATCATTTGAGCCCAGGAGTTTGAGGCTGCAGGGAGCTGTAATGGCACCACTGCACTCCAGCCTGAGTGACAGAGCAGGACCCTGTCTCTAAAGAAAGAAAAGAAAAGCCTATTCTCAAGGAAAAAAGATGGAGCTCTACCTTCTCTCCTGTCCTCTCTTTGCAAATGAGGAGATTCAAGCTCAGAGATGATTTGCCCAAGGTCACATGGGAAAATCCTGATCCAGTGTGCTTACCACCACAGCAGGTCTACAGCAGTGGCCGCACAGCTCCGAACAGACTGGAGACTTTCTGCCAGGGTAAAAGCAGAAAATGTCCGTGGTCACTAGTCTGTCCTTCAGCTCTAGGATGACACCTAGAAGATCTTGGTCATTAGCAAATATCCAATTCATAAAGGCTGGGATTAGATCTCACTTTTAGACATGAATCTATCAAGAAACACTTCAGGAAAATCCTCCGTGGGCTTCTACAGTCCTTATTACCAGGGATTTTTGGTCCATGAAAAATAGGATGTACTTCAATTCCTGCTAAAGCAGGATCTTTTCTTTGTGTAAATACCCCATGCATTGAATGTTTAACGTATTAAATGCTGTCAGCTCCTATGAGAGTCGCTATATACGTGGTCCCAGAAAACAATAAAGGGGCACATAGGCGAAGGCTCAGCTGCTGCCTGGGAACAGCCAGGGCCTGTGTGAACGCCTCCCAGAGAGCTCGGCTTGGTGGCTCCCCAAGGAGGTTCTCTAATGTGAGGTTAATCAAGAGGGTTGGCAAGTTGCCTTTCTTCTCCATCCCTGAACCCGGGTTGAATCGTGGAATCAACCCGAGTTCAGGGGCTGCAAAAGGTCAGCCGGCCCTGGGGGGCCACTGTCCCGGAGGCCGCGGCGGGAACCGGTCCCGCCGTCCTGCGGCGACACCGGCACGGGATGCGGGTCAGCGGCTCCAGGATGGCGGGGCGGGGCGAGGGGCGGGGCGGGATGGGGCGAGCAGCGGGAGTGGAGGGGCGGGGCGAGAGCGCGAGGCGGGCAAGGCGGAAGAGGTGCGGGGGGAGGGGAGCGGTCCCAAAGCCGACCCGGCCGAGGACGCCCGTGACAGCTCTGCGCATGCGCGGCCCTGGAGCGCAACTCAGCTAGGACGCGGCTCACGCGACCCCTGGCGGCGGCTGCCGAGGCGCTGCGGGACGACCTTGGGCGGCAGTTAGCAGGGAGTCCTAGCTGATGCGGACCCGAGTTAGCTTTGAGAGGTCCCAAGACTCGTTCGCAGGCCGCTAAACGCAAACTAAGGCACCTCCCAGCACACCAGGATGGACGTGGCCTCCTTCAGTCCGGACTTGGCAGAATCTGCACCTGGGGGCCCCTCCCCAAAAGAGCTGCCAGCCCCAGTCCAGGAAGGAGGCACCCCACTCCCCTCTCAAATGGGGGCTCTATTCCTGTCTCTAGCTCTAGGGTTATTGTGGGGATAACGGGAGCTGAAGGACGAGTGCTTACGACAGTGTCTGGAAGGAATTATTTCAATGCTGTAACTATTACTAATAATTTATTGCTACAATTCCAGAACCTGGCACACAGTAGGCACTCAACAAACGTGCGTTCCTCTGTCTTGAGAGGCTGCGGTGGGCCCTGCAGGGCAGCTGCCTGTCTCTGCCTGGTTAGGGGTCAGGGCGCCGCAGGGAGGCCCGGCCAGGCCGGCCCCAGCTTCCTTCCTGCTCTTTGCCCCACTCCGACCCACTCCGGAGAGCCGTGCTCTGAGCCACACATGACTCTCCTTCTCTGCAGAACAATCTGTGCTCTGCGCCCGCCCCCGAGAGAGTTCTGAGCTTTCCAAATATGGATGCTTTTTGCATTCCCAAAGCATCACGAACATTTGGGAGAAGAAAATGAACACCAGACATGGTTTGAAAACGGTGGAAGCCAAGGGATGGGTGGTGACGGAGCAAGCACCGTCCCAGGAGTTTTAAAATATCGAATACAAGTCTGGCCTAGGTGATGTCTTACAACCTCGCTAGCTTTCTAGTAGTCCAGGCCCCAAGGAGATCCTAGAAGTAAGCAGCCAAACCAAACCCTAAGAATAAAAACTACAGCAGCCAGCATGCATTGCAGAGGAGAAAACTGCATTCAGGATGCCCAGAGAACCACTGGCTGTCAGAGGAAATGAGCAGTGGGAGGCAGCCCCTTGAGAGCCAAAGAGTTTGAAAGTCGACATACTGAGATGAACCAGCCCGTCGGTGAGTGCAGGCAGAAGAGGCATTAGACAGAAGATTACTTGTTTTTATATCAGGCCCAAATCAAAACCTATTTTCACCTGAAATGGAGAGGATCTCAGAATACACTGAGAAGGTTGCCCTTTTGCTTAGGCACCTTGTGTGTTACTTGGCTAGAGTTTATCTTCAGTAGTGAGCCCCTGGGTGCCAGGACAAATGTTGAATAATGGTCCTGTCACAGGCACTCCTCTGCAGCAGGCACTGTTGTCCCTGTGCAAATGCAGGAAGATAAAGCAGACAGCTCAGGCATGACACAGCAGCAACACCCAGCCCAGAATAAGCACTCACATATCTGCTGATTTAATGAATTAATTAATTATACAGTCTAGTTTGAGAGAGGCAAATGGCAGATGTGAAATAATTAAACAAAATCTGAATGCCAAATTAGATGGTACTAGCTATAAATAGAGGTGGAATCACAGGTTGGAGAGACTGGTGTGGACAGACGGGGCTGGAGAGGTCTGTATGCAACAACGGGTGTCACCAACGGTGCGCTCAGCACAGGGAAGAGGAGGTGACTCCCAGATGGATGGAGAAGATAAACAGAGGTGGAGGTGGCCTGGCACGGGTGAGGGCAAGTGGGCAAGGAGGCAGGCAGCCTGGAGCAGAGGATGGGTGGGACACAGCAGGACATGTGGCTGACCTGGCAACACTAGGACACATCCTCTGGAGTCTGGGTAAGTGCACACCATACCTAGACCTGCCAGGGTTAGCAGGAAGACTTGAACTCGAGATTCAAGCAAAAAGGGAGAAGATGACTCTTTTTTCGAGATTATTGCCTCTTGATTATCTCAATATGAGTTTCTCCCCGGTACGTTTCAACCTCACACTGGCTTGTCCTGACACTCAGGCCACTATTTACACTCTTCACCACAGTTTAACATCACCCTGAGAATGTAAATCTGGCACAAATGTCCAAATGCTTGTGTATTTCAGGCACTGTACACCCCAGGGGAAAGCTCTGTGTCATTGGCATCCCTCCACCCCTTCACTAGCCTATTCTGCTTATAGGTGGAGCTATCCTGTTACTTGCTGGGGCCTTGCAGGGCCCAACCTTTAGCCATGCCCTCCAAATGGGCTTTAGCCTCTCCTGGGTTTTAACCAAGTCTTGCACCTATACACAGACCTATTCCTGAATCCTGACCAACAAACCAAGAGCATGGAAACCCTTATGCTGAGCCCAGCCAAGAATTCCAGTGTTTCCCCCAGAATAGCACCCTCTTGTGGACAAAGAAATTTCACCATGTTCAACCAACCCAGTATCTTCCCTCTACCCTCCAACGAATATGGGCTCCTTCTCCTGAAATCGCCTTTACAAAAATAGTAACCATGAGAAAATTATGACAGTGGAAGAGATCTGATCTAACCAACCCCTATCTTGCCATCAATCCCCAAACTACGGTATTCCTGGGCTTAGGTCAAGCTAACTTTGGGAGATATTTAGTTTGCAGTTTAAATGATACTAGCACTTCCCCAAAACTCAACTGCCTCTGTAAAGATAATAAAAGACCACCAGGTGAGGAGGATGAGAGGAGCCTGAATTCTGCTAAGGTATAAGTGATTACCAGCCATTGTTCAGCCATTGCTCCAGAAGTCACAAGATTGCAACTTCCCCCATGACTCCTGCAGATAACATCACTATTGTAGAACCTAAGATTGGCCTTTTGAGGTGTCTCTATAGGTTTTTGCATTTCTGATGACCAGCAGCCCCACCGGATCCACCACAGAGCTGTGCTTTGTGTCCCCACCCAGGAGTGGACTCAGCACATGAAGACCATTTTCCCCACCCCTATGATTGCATCCCCAAGCAATCAGCAGCACCCATTCCCTTGCCTGCCAAACTATCCTTGAAAAACTCTAGCCCCAGAATTTTCAGGGATTGATTTGATTAAGAACTCCATCACCCATGTGGCACAGGCAGCTGTCCACTCATGTAAATTAAATTTTTTTTTTATTGAGATGCAGTTTCACCATCTTGGTCAGGCTGGTCTTGAACTCCTGACCTTGGGTGATCCGCCTGCCTTGGCCTCCCAAAGTGCTGGGATTACAGGTGTGAGCCACCATGCCCGGCCAATTAAATTCTTTATTGCAATGCCATGGTCTCATTGAGTTGGTTTTGTCTGAGCAGTGGGCAGGAAGAATGCAATGGGCAGTTACACTCCTGCAATCTTTACTTGGTTTAACAACATATTACCTGCCCAGTGAGGTAAGCTAAAAATTTCACTGTCATCTGGATTCCTCCCTCAACCACCTTCCCATTCTAACTCCCAGTACACACAGCCTATCTCTCTGGCCTACTGCTTCTCTTTCAAATGACTCTGGATTCTGACCTGCCTGCCCTTGCCTTGATTCAGCCCTTTGTACTTAGAATTTAGGCTTTTGCAGTACCTCTGATATCTGTCAGAATCCAGTTAGGATAATGAAAACACTCTAGTTCTTTCAAATAAAGGGAATTGAATGTATGGAATTGTCTGTATAGGAGATGAAAGAGAATGTAACGACTCTGGTCATTACAGGCCAAACAGGATGGTTTGTACCCCAGAATTCTGCAATAGCAGGAAGCCATTAACATCCCAAGGACTGGAAAGAACATGGGGAGGAGGTAGAGTCTTAAGAGCCCAGAAGCCGGGGCCATAGAGAGCCAAAACCCAGAGGAAGCTCCCTGATGGCCACTACAACTATAGAGAAAGGTTTCAAATGACGGAAGCTAGGACAACTGAAGAGACATCATTGCTGGCAAAAGTGCTGCCCGAGGCAGAAAGAAATTCCACGGCTTCTCTCTCTCTTCCAGTTTCCTACCAGTACCTCTTCTTGACCAAACCCAGGCAAAAACCACTGACTTGGGGACCTGGAAACAACCTGCAGAATTCAACCCACTGAAATACTGGACAGAGACAGGACCCAAAGCCAGCTCACCCCCCTTAACCAGTCTCCTTTGCTAGAATCTTTAATTCCTTCTAATCTATTCTCCACTCTGTGCCAGAAAGATCTTTCTTACTTAAAAACTTAATTAAGTCATTCCTCCTGCTTAAAACTTGGTAGGGGCTGGCAATTTCCTGGCAGAAAAAATAGGACTTATTCACCAGGCTGATTTTGTCAATCAATTTGCAAATATAGGAAGTGTTGCTTCCCTTAACTATGACACTTATCAGGTTTGCTCTATAACATGAGATGAACTCCTACTCAAAGTATAGCTGTAGAACAGAATAGAGACTGCCCCTGAAAGTCAACACCCCTGAAACTGGGTTGTTTGCCATGATCAAGAGGCTAAAGGCTCCAATGAAAACATATCATACAGAAGGACAGGGACAGCAAGTAAAGGCTATTAAAATCTATTAAAACAACAGGATAACTACAGATTAAATTAGTAATCAAACAACTTCTACAAAGAAAAGCCCAGGCTCAGATGGCTTCCTTGGTGAACTCTAACAAATACTTAAAGAACTACCACCAATCCTTCACAAACTCCTCCAAAAAACAAAGGAGAGAATACTTCACAACTCATCCTATAACACCACTGTAACAAAGGCATCACAAGAATACTGCCAATATCTATCATGAATTTAGGTATTAAAATCCCCTACAAAATATTACCACATGGAACCTAACAACATACTAAAAAAATTTATTCCTGAAATAAATCCCATTTGGTCATGGCATATGACCAAATGGGATTCATTTCAGGAATGCAAGGTTGGTTTAATATATGAAAATCATTTGGTGTAAAACACCATATTTTAGAAATAAAGCACAAAAATTAAATGAACAATGCAATTTAAAAAAGCATTAGACAATGTCTAACACCCTATAATGATAAGAACATTCAACAAACTAAAAAGAGAGGAGAACTTCTTCAAGTTGATAAAGGCTATCTATGAAAATGCCACAGCTAACATCTTTATGGTGAAAAACTGAAAGTTTTCCCCCTAAAATAAGGATGTCCACTCTGGTCATTTCTACTTAACATTGAACCAAAGATACTAGCCAGCACAATTAAGCAATACAAAGAAACAAAGTCATCCAGATTGGAAAGGAAAAAGTAAAATTATCTTTATTTGCAAATGCCATGATCTTATATATTTTAAAAACCCTAAAGAATTCACAAAAGCAATATTATAGCTAATACATGAGTTTAGCAGGTTTAAAGGATACAATATTAATATACAAAAATGAACTGTATTTCTATACCCTAGTAATAAGCGACCTGAAAGTGAAATTTTTAAAACATTTCACTTATCCTTAAGGTGGCCAGTTATATGGCCAACGCCAGAGGAAAAAAAAAGTTTCACTTATAATAACATAAAAAAGAACATTTAGAATAAATTTAACAAAAGGAATGTAAGACTTGAATGCCAAAAACCTACAAAACATTTTTGAAAGAAATTAAAGAAGACATCCCATGTTCATGGATTGGAAGACCTGATATTGTTAAGATAGCAATACTTCCCAAATCGATCTATAGATTCAACACAATCCCTATCAAGTATTATTTCTTACATTAATTTACAACCTGACCCTAAAATTTATATAGAAATATAAGCCAAAACAATCTTGAAAAAGAAGAACAAAGTTGGAAAACTCACACTTCCCAAACTCAAAATTTACTACAAAGCTACAATAATAAAGATAGTGTAGTACTGGCATAAGAACAGAAATACAGACCAGTGGAATAGAACAGAGAGTTCCAGAAATAAACACTTACATATATGCTCAACTAATTTTCAACAAGGATGTCAAGACAATTCAATGGAGAAAGAACAGTCTTTTCAACAAATGGTGCTGAAACAACTGGAGATCCACATACAAAGGAATGAAGCTGGATACTGACCTCACAAACACATACAAAAATTAACTCAAAATGGATCAAACACCTAAATTTAAAAGGAAAAACTATAAAACTCATAGAAGAAACCACAAGAGTAAATCTTCATAAACTTCATTAGGCGATGGTTTCTTAGATACAAAACCAAAAGGACAAAAATAATAAAATAAAAACATGAACTGGACTTAATCAAAATGAAAAACATTTGATTTCAAAGGATATCACTTAGAAAGTGAAAGACAACCCACAAAATTGGAGAAAATATTTACGAGCCATATATCTGTAAAAGGAATTGTATGTAAGATACATAAAGATCTACTACAACTCAGTAATAGAAAGACAAATAACACAGTTAGAAATGGGCAAAGAGGCCAGGTGTGGTGGCTCACACCTATAATCCCAGCACTTTGGGAGGCTGAGGTGGGTGGATCACAAGGTCAGGAGTTCAAGACCAGCCTGCCCAAGATGGTGAAACCCTGTCTCTACTAAAAATAGAAAAATTAGTTGGGCATGATGGCAGGCACCTGTAATCCCAGCTACTTGGGAGGCTGAGACATGAGAATCGCTTGAACCTGGGAGGTGGAGGTTGCAGTGAGCCAATATCATACCACTGCACTCCGGCCTGAGCAACGGAGTGAGACTCCATCTCAAAAAAACAAGCGGGGGGTGGTGGGGGTGGGTAAAGAATCTGAATAGATATTTCTCCAAAGAAGATATATAAGTGGCCAATAAGTACAAGAAAAATTGCTTAATTCCACTTATCTTTAGGGAAATGAAAATAAATACCACAATGAGATACCATTTCATACATTCTAGGATGGCTTTAATCAAAAGGACAGATAACAACAAATGTTGATGAAGATGTGAAGAAATTAGAACCTCATGCAGGTGAAGCTGCTTTGGAAAACAGCTTGCAGTACCTCAAAAACTTAAACTCAGAGTTACCACGTAATCCAATAATTCCACTCCTAAGTATCCAAGATAAATAAAAACCCAAAATGTTGGATGGGATTATGTTCACCAAAACACTTGTACACAAATGTTCATAGCAGCATTATTAATAACAGTCATATACTAGAAACAACCTGCTAGAAACAATCCATCCACCAACTGATGGATGGATTAACAAAATATGCAAAATGGTATATCCATACAATACAATTCAGCCACAAAAGGAATGACACATGCTCAACGCATAAGAACCTTTAAAACATTATGCTAAGTGAAAGAAGCCAGATACAAAAAGTCAAAATGTATGATTTCATTTATACAAAATGTACAAAATGTCTAGAACAGGCAAATCTATAGAGAGGGAACATAGATTAGTGGTTGACTTAGGGCTATACAAGTGGGGTGGGGTTCAGAAAATGGGAAGTGACTGCTAATGGGTAAAGGTTGCTTTTCGGGAGTAATGAAAATTTTCTGAAATCGATTGTGGTGATGGTTGCACAACTAAAAACCACTGAATTGTACACTTTAAAGGGTTGAATTTTATGGTACATGAGTTATAGATCAATAAGTCTGTTATTTAAAAAGATAGAAACAGAATTCCAGGAAGATGGTGGAGTATGAAGCACCAGGAATCTATCTCCCCCGACAGACAATTATTATGCTGGCACAATCTGTTCAATATAACTATTTTGGAACTCCAGGTCTCTCGAAGGCTTGCAATTTCCAGGGGAAAGCTTGATGGTAACTTGCAGTTAATTTCAGCTCTTTACACAGTAGAAGCTGTGAACATGTTCCTAGAGAAGCAAATATGAAGCTTGCCGGAAGTTGGGTGGGCAAAGAGCGCCCTGTCTTCCAAATATTGGGTATCTGTGTTCTGATCACGGACTGCTGCTTCTGATCATGGGGTGAAGACAAAGAGGCAGTAGCCATTGTTGCTGCACCTCGCCTCGTTGTTGCAAGCCACCCTGCATATATCAACAGAAGTGACACCTAGAGGATTTAAAGGGCCAGTGCCCTTCCTCCACAACCTGATTTTTCTCTTTTTCCCTTTTGAGAGCTAGACATTCAAGACTAGAGCATTCAAAGGCAACTACATATATGGGGAAAATCAGATGGTTGACCACGCATGCCCATGGAAAGGAACAGACTCCGAGAAGACCTAAAAAGACCTCAAGTATATACCCCAGGCTGATCCTTGGCACAAAGACAGCCTACAACATTAAAAAATTAAATTAAAAAAACAAAAAACAGCAAAGCCTGAGGAACAGGGAGAATCCTATTTCTAGAGTTATCATATTATTAGATTCAAATGTCCACTTTTCAACAACAACAAAAAATCACAAGGCACATACAAAAAAGTGGAGAGAACAGCCCATTCAGAGGAAAAACATATATCAACTGAAACTGTCCTTGAAAAAGACCTGATGGTGTATCTACCAGACCAAGAAACAACCATTTTAAAGATGCTTAAGGGACTAAAGGAAGATGTGGTGAAAGTCAAGAAAATGATATATGCACAAAATGGTAATGTCAAAAAGGAGATAGAAAACCTAAAATGAAACCAATAAAAAATCCTGGGCTGAGTGCAGTGGCTCACACCTGTAATTGCAGCATTTTGGGAGGCTGAGGCAGGAGCATCACTTGAGCCCAGGAGCTCAAGGTTACAGTGAGCTGTGATAGTGCTACAGTGTTCAAGCCTGGGTGACAGAGTAAGACCCTATCTCTATAAAAAATAGAGGTGAAATTCTAGAGCTGAAAAAGTACAATAAGTAAAGTGAAAAATTCACCAGAGGGTTTCAAAGGCACACTTGAGCAGGCAGCAAACTTGAAGACAAGACAATAGAAATTATCGAGAATAAGTGCTGTGGTTTCAATGTGTCCCATAAAAAGCATGTATTGAAGTCTTAATCCCCATTGCAACAGTGTTGGGAGGTACAGCCTAATGAGAGATGACCAGACCATGAGGACAGAATGAGTGGATTAATGCCATTACCTTGGGAGTGGATTCATTATAAAAGAGGAAGTCCAGCCCACTTTTCCCTCTTTCTCTCACCCTCTCACCTTCCACCATGGGATAATAAGGCAAGAAAGCCCTTGCAAGATGCCAGAACCTTCATATTGGACTTCCTAGCCTCCAGGAATGTGAGAAATAAATTTCTTTTCTTTATGAACTACCCAGTTTCTGGTGTTATGTGACAGCAGCATAAAAAATGACTAAGACACTGAAGAACAAACAGAAAAAAAGATTGAAGAAAAGTGAACAGAGCCTAAGAAACATGCGGGACACCATCAATAGAACAAACATATGCATTGCAGGAATTATAGAAAGAAAAGGGAGAAAGGAACAGCGAGAATATTTAAAGAACTAATGACTGAAAACTTCTGAAATTTGGTGAAATAGAAGGCCAGATTACAATCGGCTGATATATTTAAAGTCAACCAATGTATTAGTCTGTTTTCACACTGCTATAAAGAACTTCCTTGAGCCTGGGTAATTTATAAAGGAAAGAGATTTAATTGACTCACAATTCCACATGGCTGGGGAAGCCTCAGGAGACTTACAATCATGGTGGAGGGGGATGCAATCACCTTCTTTGCCAGGCAGCAGGAGAGAGAGCGAGTGAAGGAGCAACTTCCAAACGCTTAAAAAACCATCAGATCTCATGAGAACTCACTATCAGGAGAACAGCCTGGGGGAAACCACACCCTTCCCTTGATACGCGGGGATCACAGGTCCCTCCCTCAGCACATGGGAATTATGATTTGAAATGAGATTTGAATGGGGACACACAGCAAACCACATCAACCAAGAATCCCATATCTGCCAAAGCTGTCCTTCAAAAGTGAGAGATAAATTAATAAATTCCCAGGTAAACAAAAGCTGAGGAGGTTTTTTTTTGTTTTTTGTTTTTACCACTAAAACTGTCCTGCAAGAAATGCTCATAGAAGCCATGCAAAGTGAAATAAAAGGACACTAAGCAGTAACTCTAAGCTATATAAAGAAATAAGGATCTCAATAAAAGTGAATATATTAGTAATTATAAAACTAGTATTATGGTAACAATGGTTTGTAACTCCACTTATCTGCATGACTTAAGAAACTAATGCATTTTTAAATTATTGCTCAAAAACTAGTATTATCATAACTTTGGTTTATAATTCCATGTTTTGTTTCCCATATGATTTAAGAAACAATACACTTAAAAGAATTGTTAGCTTATGTTTTGGGGCATACAATATATAAAGATATAATTTTGTGACATCAGTAACAGAAAGGGGTAGGGATAGAGCTTTACAGGAATGGAGTTTTTGTATGTTAGTCAAGCAAGCTGGTATACATTTAAGTTAGTGTTACAACTTTAGAATATTAAATGGAATCCTCATGGTAACCACAAAGAAAATCGCTATCAAATGTACACAAAACAAAATGAGAAAGAAATTTAAACATTTCACTACAAAAAGAAATCAACTAACAAAAAAAGACAATAATGCAGAAGGCAAGGGACAAAAAAACTATATAAGGCATGTAGAAAACAGCAAATCCCTCATCAGTGCCTACTTTAAATGTAAATGGATTAAACTCTCCAAACAAAAGATGGAGACTGACAGAATGGATTTAAAAAAACATGATCCAACTATATGCTGTCTACAAGAGACTCTAGATCCACAGACACATACACATTGAAAGTGAAAGAATGGAAAAAGATATTCTGACCGGGCATAGTTGCTCACATTTCTGATCCCAGCACTCTGGGAGGCTGAAACCAGCCTGGGCAACACAGTAAGACCGCATCTCTACAAAATAAAATTTTAAAATTAGCCAGATGTTGGGCCAGGCGCCCTGGCTGACACCTGTAATCCCAGCACTTTGGGAGGCCGAGGCAGGCAGATCACCTGAGGTCAGGAGTTTGAGACCAGCCTGGCCAACATGGTGAAACTCCATCTCTACAAAAAATAAGAAAAATAATAATGTAAAAAAAAATTAGCCAGATGTGGTGGCATGAGCCTTTAGTCCCAGCTACTTGGGAAGCTGAGCCAAAAGGATCACTTGAACTCAGGAGGTTGAAGCTGCAGTGAGCTGTGATCACACCAGTGTGTTGCAGCCTGGGTGACAGAGACTCTGTATCAAAACAAATAAACAAAGATATTCATGCAAATAGTAATCAAGAGAGCAGGGATGGCTATACTAATACCCAACAAAATAGACTTTAAATCAAAAAAGGTGCTGGGTGTGGTGGCATGCTCTTGCAATCTCGGCTATCTAGGAGGCTGAGGCAGGAAAGTCACTTGATGCTAGGGGGTTGAGACCAGCCTGGGCAACATAGCGAGACCCTGTCTCTACAAAAAATAAAAAAAATAGCAGAGTTATGATGGTACACATCTGTAGCTCTAGCTACTTGGGAGGCTGAAGCAGGAGATCTCTTGAGCCCAGGAATTCAAAGTTACAGTGAGCTATGCCAGCACCACTGCACTCCAGCCTGGGTGACAGAATGAGACTCCATCTGTAAAAATAAAAAATAAGAGACAAAGAAGGACATTATATATTAATAAAAGAGTCAATACAATAAGAAGATGTAACAGTTATAAACATTTACACATGTAACCACAGACCATCAAAATATATGAAGCAAAAACTTCATATATTGAATTGAAGGGAGAAACAGAAAGTTCCATAGTAGTAGTTGGAAACGTCAACAACCCCCTCTTAATAATGAATAGAAAAACCAGACAGAAGTAAGGAAACAGAGGACTTAACACAATAAACCAACTAGACCTAACAGACATAACCAGTCACTCTACCCAATTTTCTGCTCAAGTATGCATGGGACATTTTCCAGGACAGACCACGTGTTAGGCCACAAACTGAAACAAAACGTGGCATGTGCACACAATAGAGTATTATTTTGCCTGCAGATGAAAGAAAATTCTGACACATGTTACAACATGGATGAACTTTGAGGACATTATGTTAAATGAAATGCAAGCCAGTCACAACAAGGCAAATGCCACATGACTCCACTTATATGAGGTACCTGGAGTAGGCAAAATCAGACGAATAGAAAGTAGAATGGTGTCTGCCAGGGGCTGGGGGGAGGAGGTGAATGGGCAGTTATTGTTTCATGACTTTTTAAAAGGAAAGGAGTTCTGGAGACGTGTGGTGGTGCACAACAATGCAAAGAATACATTTAATCCCACTGAGCTGCGCATTTAAAAATGATGAAGATGTACGTTTTGTTATATGTGTTTTACCAAAATAAAATAACTTGGGAAAAAAAGCTATAGCGTGTATTTATAATACGAAAACTGAAATGGCCTAGATGTTTCATGGGCAACTGGTTCAAAAATATTCACAGGCCGGACACCGTGGCTCATGTCTGCAATCCCAGCACTTTGGGAGGTCATGGCAGGAGGCTCGCTTGAGCCCAGGTGTTCAAGACCGGCCTGGGCAACGTGTCAAAACCCCATATCTACAAAAGATACAAAAATTAGCCAGGCGTGGTGGCACTTGCCTATAGTCTCAGCCACTTGTGGGGGCTGAAGCAGGAGGCTCCCTTGAGCCCAAGGCGGGGGATGGAGGTTGCAGTGAGCCGAGATTTCGCCACTTTACTCCAGCCTGGGCGACAAAGCAACACTCCATCTCAAAAAAGAAAAAAATCCATAAGGCACACCACTGTGCAGCCTTTAAAAACTATGTTTTCAAAAATATTTCATGACATTGAAAAGTAATTGTATACACATACACACACACAGAGTGAAAAAGGAATATAAAATAGTATATAAAGCATAATCCCAGTTGTATATAAAAATATTAAATACATTATATATAGTGTGTGTGTGTGTGAGTAACAGTGGTTAACCAGCTCAACTAACAGTACGGTACCTGATTCTATTTATAAATATTTTTAAATAAATATTAAGTATATATATATATATATATATATATATATTTTTTTTTTTTTTTTTTTTTTATTTTTTTTTTTTTTCTTTTTACTTTTTTTGGAGTGCAATGGCGCGATCTCGGCTCACCGCAACCTCCGCCTCCTGGGTTCAGGCAATTCTCCTGCCTCAGCCTCCTGAGTAGCTGGGATTACAGGCACGCGCCACCATGCCCAGCTAATTTTTTGTATTTTTTTTAGTAGAGACGGGGTTTCACCGTGTTGACCAGGAAGGTCTCGATCTCTTGACCTCGTGATCCACCCGCCTCGGCCTCCCAAAGTGCTGGGATTACAGGCGTGAGCCACTGCGCCCAGCCTATATTTTTCTTTATTTTCCAAACAGCTTACACTCAATACACAGCTGAAGAATAAATGCCGATTTTTCAGTCAAAGGGATGGCACTCAGTGTTGGCTAGGATGCGAGGAAGCTGTTTCCTCACCCTGCAGCAAGGAGCGCACACAGGTACAGCCATTCTGCAGGGCAATCTGGAAATACCTCTCTTTTGACCCAGAAACTCTACTTCTGGAAAGCTCTCCTAGGGAAGTCATTAAGAACAGGCACAAAGACCATGCTGACAGGGTACTCATCACAGCCTCGTGTATAACAGTGGAAAACCGCCTACACGTCCAAAACTAGAGGCTTTGGTTAAATAGATTATACGTCATCCATATCATGAAATGTTATACAGCTGCTTAAATGTTACAGAAATGTATCTACTGTCACGGAAAGTGTTTACAATCTATAGTGAAGTAGAAAAAGCAGGTCACAAAGCAGTATATGTGGTATAATCCCACTTTCATAAAAAAAATTTCACACATATAGGAGGTGTAGAGAAGATCTGGAAGGAAATGAACTATAGTGTTAACAGCAACTGCCTTGAGTAGATGGAGTAATGGATATCTTTATGGTCTTTTGATTAGTCTACATTTCCAAATTTTATTCAAAACACGTGTATTTTGTCTATATTAAGAACAATAAGGCCGGGTGCGGTGACTCATGTCTGTGATCCCAGCACTTTGGGAGGCCAAGGCAGGAGGATCACTTGTGTTCATGAGTTTGAGACCAGCCTGGGCAACATGGTAAAACCTCATCTCTAGAAAAAATACCAAAAACTTAGCCAGGCAGGGTGGTGTACACCTATAGTCCCAGCTGAGGTGGAAGCATTGCTGCAGCCTGGGAGCCAGAGATTGCAGTGAGCTGAGATCACACCAGCCTGACAACAGAGAGATGCTCTGTTTCAAAAAAGTAAATACATAATAAATTTTTATAAAGAACAATAACATAAAATTGTGAGGGATGGAACCAGGGACAGCTAGAGGCATTGCTGGCTAGCAGTGTGGCAGGTAGGACCTTCAGGAACAAGAAGGGCAAGGCCATCACAGCCACCTGCTGCTCCCAGCCTCAGCTGTCCATGAGATCTGACTATTCAAATCCCCTTCCACTGACCTTGGATTTATATATTCAAAGCATCTTCCCATTTTGTCTTATTTAGTCTTCTCAGTACTCTTGTGAGAGTATTATTAGCTCTGTTTTGTAGATAAGAAAAACCAGACTTAAATCACTCACAAATCACAGAATATAATCAAGGCTGAGCAGGTTATCTCACACCAGAATCGAAACAACCCTATCCTCACTCACAATGGGTGATTATGCTCCCACTGAGAGGCAGCTCGCTAAAGCGGAGAGTACAGATGCTGGAGTCCACAGGCTTGGCTTTGAATCCCATCTCAACTCTGAAAAGCTTCCTCTTAACCCCTCTGCAGGGAATGATAATCCTAGGGTCCAGGATTGTTCTCAGGATAAGCGCAATCACGTAGGTAAATCACTCTCCATCAGCACTCAGTAAATGCTCAGGCACAGGAACCCCCACCTCTCAGGGCAGTTGAGCTCTCCAGCAGCTGTGAGGTTAGAAACTTGCCTCCGTAAATGGGACTAACATTGAACTTCACGCAGTTTCCAATGCCCAGCTCTGCCCTGTCCCTGAGGCCAAAACAGACCAAGTCTTCCTTCCTCCAAGAGTCCTCCACACAGGTAAGACCTGCTCCTCCATCCCTGGAGGCTGCTCTTCCCCAAAAAGCCCTGTTCCTCTATTGCTGACCAGTCTCATGCGGTCTAGTCCCAAAATCATCTCCAGTCCGCAGTGACCCTCTCACAGAGCAGTCACCTGGCTCCTCCCCAATTTTTCCTTCTCTTCTTCCCTGCAGGGGCTGCCTCAAAGAAGAAAATAAAGAGCCCTGGGCCTATTTGATGAAAGGGCTCCTATTCGGAGGAGCCACTGCTGTGGACATCTGTCATGGACACTGCCTGTCCTCTGATCCCCCAGTGGGACCAGCCCCTCTTCACCATGGCTTTCGTTCAGGGCCTAAGCCAGTCACAGGTCATGTCGCTGGTAACTGGATCAAGGATGAGAATGTGATCCAGTAAGACACAACAAGAACCCGGGGAGATGTCTGAGGATCACACCCAGGAGAATGAGAGTCCGGAGCTGCTCTGCTCACCTGGGGCCCGAGATGGGCAGTGACAGGAGGGGAGGGGACCATGAAACAGGGAGGAAGAATCCATGTCTTTGAGCCCCGAATCCAGCTGCCACTGAAGTCAGTTGGGGTTGGGTTTTCTTTCACCTACAGCTGAAAAGGCCCTAATGCACAGATCCCGGCAGAAACCAGAAAGTGGGTCTGCAGCTGGCGTGGGCAGTCAGCACTGCATAGACTGTTTGTCCCTCTGCACATGCCTCAGGCAGGAGCTTAGGCCCTGCCCTCAGAAAGCCCTGTGGGATGCAGTTGTCGTGGCTGACTTGGATTTGCACTGTCCCCTCCACCCACTCTGTGAAGAAAGCACACCCGCTCACTCCATCTGCCTGCCAAGCATGTGGCCGGGGCTGGGCAGAGTGGATGACATGGGTAGCTTCTCTAGCTGCCCCTGATTTCTGGGTACTTCGCATCCTCCAGCACCAGCGACAACTTTCCCTTCCCTAAACCATGCTCCAGGCCTCTGATCTTCATTTGATCTTCCCCTAAAGATTCCTCCGCCTTAAATGTATGGATCCCAGGTCCCATTTCTTGATGGCCAAACCCTCTGCCTGACAAAGCAGACCCACGAAGGCACCAATGTGTTCACAGAAGAAAGCGGCCTCTCCCTCCCCATAACCAGATGTTGCTACCTGGCCATCTGAAGGGGCCTATCCAATTGTGGTCAAACCCAAGGGATACGTAAGAATAAAAATAACCCATTTCTTGATCTGCCCGGGCGCTAAGTGCTTTACATGTATTCACCATTCCCTGCAACAACCCTGTAAGGTGGATATTATTATTATTATCTCCATTTGCAGATGAGAAAACAGACCCAGTGGGGTGAAGATAATCTGCCCAAAACGTTTTAACTAGTAAGTGACAAAGCCAGAGGTCAAACCTGGACAGTCTGACCCCAAAGCCCCATGCTCTTAGCCACTGTGTCAGAAGAGCAACTTCCACCCCAGGAGCAGGGAGGAACGGAGAAGGTAAAGGAACTCTGTAAAGCGCCCGACACGGTGCCACCTTCCCCACCTGGGCACAGAGGTCACTCGGCTTGACAGAAAAGCTTCCTACCAAGAAACATCTCCACGTCGTGGTCCTGCCCTGGACTGTATGACATAGGGCAAGTCCCTTCTCCTCTTCGGTACAGTCCCACACTGGGAAATAAAATGTCTGCATGGAGGAGGACTGTGCAGGCCCCATTGACTCTCCAGTCCTCTGCTTCGTGCCGTGCAATCCGGGAAGGAAGTTAATTCCCCTGCTGTCTCCAGGCCCCAGTTTTTAAATTTTAAATTTAAAAATTTTCAGCTTTAAAATTTTATTTTAATAAAAAGGGAACTCTTCACTTTGTCTCTTCTATTAATTATGTTTCCGTTTATAAAGCAAAGAAAGGTGCTTACTTTCATCTAGGTACATAGAAAAGAAAGCCACAGAGAATGCTGAGAAAGCAAGTAGCCCTGTTACAGAAGCCAGCCAGGCAGGCACGAGCAGAGCAGGAGAGGGCTCCCCCTGACACACACACACCAGGAACGTCAGGTGACCATCAGGTGATGGTCAGGCAGTTGTTAGCTGTTTCTCTAAAATAATAATTGGTAGCAGCCCGCATCAGGAAAAGGCAGTCTCCCAATAGATAGAACTCGAAACTGGTGATCAGCAGCTTCCCAACAAGTTCTCAGGAATTGGGGGAGTGCGCTCAAGCATGTGCACCGAGAGGCAAAACGGCGGCGTGTAACAGTATATGACCTTCCTCTAGGAATGCTAGATTGGCAAAGGAAGAACGCCTTCAGTGGGCATGCATACAACTCCAGTTGTTTCTCACGATTCTGCCCTAATGTACTGTGCTATGACAACATCGAATATGATTGACTCTGAATGGGTGAGTCCCAGGAGGCTTCAGAGAAGCCAGCAATATAAGCTTGAAGGACAGAACTTGCAGGAGGAAACCGAGCAAGGGTGAGGCATTAAGGTAGAGGAAGCAAGGGCGGGAGTGCAAGTCTAGGGCATTCTTGAGCGACCTGAATGTTTTCTTCTCAAAGAATCCTTACCTGGCCCAAGCAAGTTCCAGTCCATGTGCCAATACAGAAGAGCATTTAGGAACATGGCATCAGACTGAGACCCCCTTCGCCAGTCAGACTGAGATTCCCTTCTGCCACTCAGAGGAGAACAAGGGCCCTGGAACCAGTCTCTGAGGTCAAGTCCTGGCTCGACCACTTCCTAGCTGTAGGACCCTGGGTAGATTTACCTAACCTCCCTGTGCCCCAGGTTTCTCTTCTGTAAAATGGAGAGAATAATGGTGTTTACCTCATAATAAAGACTGAATGAAGGCCAAGTGCAGTGGCTCACGGCTGTAATCCCAAAACTTTGGGAGGCCGAAGTGGGCAGATCACCTAAGATAAGGAGTTCAAGACCAGCCTGGCCAACATGGTGAAACCCTGTCTCTGAGAAGATATAAAAATTAGCCAGGTGTGATGGCACACGCCTGTAATCCCAGCTACTTGGGAGGCTGAGGCAGGAGAATCGCTTGAACCCAGGAGGCAGAGGTTGCACTGAGCCGAGATTGCATCATTGCACTCCAGCCTGGGCGGCAGAGCGACACTCCATCTAAAAAAAAAAAAGAAAAGAAAGAAAGAAAAGAAAAACAGGGAATGAGATACTAGGATAAAGGGCATCACACCTGGCGTGCAGGAATCTCTCAATACCCCGCGGCCACTGCTGCACTTCCGCATAGCCTCACCTCGCTTCATTTCTCTCTTCTGTAAATTCAGGGTTTGGAGAGTTAGAGACAGGGTATCCCCTAACACGGTGCTGGCCCACAGGAGGTTCTGAGAGCTGAATGGTGCAGCCTTCCAGTTCCCAATCAGCAAAGGCTAACGTTGCCTGGCAGAAGGAGGGACTCTATCTGAAAGCCCTGATCAACTCAGACCTCAGGTCACCAGGGAAAAGTTGAGGTGACAAAGAAAGTATGCAGGTCAATCCCGCTGCCTAGAGCAGTGTGCAGAAAGCATGGGGAGGGACCAACATTCAGAGAAACCGCTGGCAGCAGCCTCCCCTTAAAATTCTCAGGGACCTTGGTGAAGAAAGAAAAGTCAAGAATATTCCTACACAGAGCTAGGACCGAGGGCCTCTTGAACTCCTCAGAGAATGGGCCTGTCTCTGGGCATCTCCATGAATCTGGCCGGCAACTACCCTGTTAGTACAAGTCACTTCTAGTCCCCCATGCCCCACCCAACACTCGGCTCTTCAGCTGACATTGGCATCAGCTTACTATGTGCCGGCACTGTGGAAGCATGTTGTGTGTTCTATCTCATGCGTCCTCGTGACCAGCCCATCAGAGCTTGATGGGCGGGGAAACGGGGACAGAGAGAGGCTAAGGAACCTGCACAAGGCCCCAGAGCCAGTATGTGACAGACAAAGAGTAGGACCCAGGGAGATGGTCAGGGCCGGTGCCCATAACCATCCCTCTCCACTGCCTCTCACCTGCCCAGCAGGCTCTCCGGGGCCTGGAGCCCCCAGAATGCCAGCCACTTCCTCTAGGCAGAAGTGACCCTTCCCTCTCCCAGCACACATGTGACTCTACCCGTACTCACGGAAGTCAGAAACTAGTCAGAGCCAGATCTCCCGTGAGCCAGCAGGTGTCCCAAGAGCCAATGCCACAACCTCATGGGTAGGGGGCCCACTGCTGACCACATATCACCCAGGGCCAGGCTCAGGGACCAAGTCGCCTGTCCTCCTTGCCCACCTTTCATGGCAGCCACAAGACTGAGCTGGCAGTGCCACCTGTAGACAGCCTGTCTCCATTTAAGTATCTCAGAACCAATCCTAGGACGTGGGCTCTGGACAGGCCCCAAAGCCACCTCCCACCACCACCTAGCAAGCCAACTCCTGGTACAACCCCACCAGGCCCCAGAGCAACTGGGCGGGTGGAAATTGCCAGATGACGCTTTGCTCTCCTTCCAGAATACTGTTGCTGGCCACACACAAACACACAGCTCCTGAGGCATGTGAGGTCGCTGGGTAAAGCACCAGGGAGAGAAGAGCGTGGCCGTGTGGCACAGACCCCAGCAATCCCGATAGCTCAGACAGATGCAAACAAAAGCCAAATGCTGCCAAGACCCCAGAGGCAGCCTCAAAGGAGCGTGCCCATTAAACCTCCAGAGTGCCCTGTCAAAAGCAATGGCATTTTTTCCTAGCCCACGGGGGCGTTTAGAAGATTAATGAGATGAACCTGGCAGTACTCAAGGGTCCCCAGGGAACTGGGTGAATACATCATCCCCATCACAAAGCTCTTAAGAAGTGTGCCGTGGGCTGGGTCTTTGTTCAGCGCTGCATAGGACAACTGAGTCAGACAGGCTGAACCACCTGCAGCCCCCAGATCTCAGCCAGAAAGCGCAGCCACCACACAATGGCCAGCTCAAACTGTTCTGCAGGGGCAAGCCACCTAGGGCCCTGGCCTCTGCCAGCCACAGTCAGTCACCGGACATGGTTTGAGCAGCAGACGGCTGAAGGACAGGAGCCACTCCAGATAATCCACTTCTTGCTGTGGCCTTAACAAGTCCCATTCAAAGTGTCCCTTTTCCTCTAGGAAGCCTTCCTGGCCCTGCTGGCCTGTAGTGACCTCTCCCTATTACCCATCCCTAGCTTGTACCATTTGCTGCCCTGTTTGGGGTTGAGATTTTAAAATTTCTATGCAGCATTTAGAATGTGCCAGGAACTACGCTAAATGCTTTACATACATTATTTGACTTAATCCTGCTAAGAGCCCCTTGAAGTGGGCGTGATTATGCCCGTGACAGACTGAGGAAGCGGCGGCTGGGAATGGTCCAATCGTCCGTGTGTCCTGTGCTTCCAGACGTTTTCTTCTCATGAGATTGCATTCTCTCGCACTAGAGTGCAAACTGCTTCATGGCAGTGAGATATTTACACGTTCTTCTAGTCCCTGAATAGGTGCAGAGTTAACCAAGAGAAGACTGATTGCTACTGATTGCTGCATGTCAATCCATTAGCCTTCATTAACCCAGAGGTGGCATTAATGAATAAAAACACCATCGGCCATGTGACCAACTGACATCATGATTCGAATCCCTATAGACGCTGCGCAGAATTTGAATTACCAAGAAAGGTCCCCGTTGAAGTTGCATGTTACTTGTCAAGAAACTTTGCTGAAATGTTTTTCCTTCATCCCCTTCAGGGACAGCTGATGGCCACTGGCTCAGAGGAACAAAGCCCTGCTCGGCTTAACATGACCCAGCACGTGCAGGGGGGTGGCCCCAGCAGCTTTGCTGGGAACTGTCAAATTCGTCACCAGCCAAGGGCCAGGGGTCAAACAGGCAGCTCCCAGGAGGCGCTGCTGGCTCCAGGGCACAGGACACTCGGGGGAGAAGGCAGGGGCCTCACCTTTGGTAGCGTAGGCTTCTGCGATCACCCGCAGCCTGTAGGGGGGGGCAGCTGTCAGCGGCAGGTCGTCCAGGCCCACCCGGGCATAAATGTTCAGAGCTTCTTTATAATCACCTTCCACATAATTCAACTTGGCCATGATCAAATTGGATTCTTGTAGGAATTCTGACTAGAAGGAAAAGGAGAGAAAGAAAAGCATTTTCCTACAATATTAGGCATGATGCCTCAGAGCCCGGCGAGCTGTTGCCCTAAAACCCCACAGCTCCCCACGCAACTGCTTGGACGTGAATGCTCTGACCAGTATTATCCACAACTGGATAATTCTGAGCAGTATTATTCCACAATCAAATAGTGGAAACAACCCAAATGTCCATCAAAATGTGGGCTGGCCATAAAATGGAATATTACTCAGTTGTAGTAAAGAATGACATACTGCTATGTGTTAATACATAGATGAGCTCCAAAAATGTGATGCCAAGTGAAAAAGCCAGTCACAAGAGGCCACATATTGTATGCTTCCCTGTGTATGAAATGTCCAGGATAGTCAAGTCTGGAGTCAGAAAACAACAGATTAGCCTTGGCTAGGAATGGGAGGTGGTGCTACTGGTTATGGGGTTTCTTTGGGAGGTGCTAAAAATGTTCTGGAATTGATTGTGCTGATGGTTGCTCACTTCATGAATATACTAAAAATCACTGAATTGGACACTCTGAATGGGTGAATTCTATGGCATGTGAATTACATTTCGATAAAGCTGTTGCAAAAACCAAATCAAAATAAAAACTCTGCGGCTCCCCTCAGGCCCATGGCTGGGCTGGGCTGGGCCAGCTGGGATGCTTCATAAGTTAAACATACAAGTACCTGACTCAGAAGAGGAAGCTGCCCAGACATCCTGGTGGGTCCTGCCATGACACCAGAGATGCACCACAACACTGTAACCCAAATCATCAAGGAGAGTCTTCCCAAATGGATGCGAAGATCAGGACTTGCTTGTTTTCCAGTACGAAGTTTCTCACTGAGCCACTGAAGTTTGTAAACTGAGGTGGCCTGGTCCCCTCCCCAGAGGCTGAGGGCTAGAAGTTCTCTGTGGGCTCCCCTTCCTCCCAGTCATCGAGGCTGGCCTGGCCAGTCCCCCATTCCCCAAAGCCTCATCATGCCCTCCTCACTGACCCGTCCCCCAGCACCTAGGGAGAGAACAGGCCACCCTGCCACCTATATTAGGAAACAGATTTATCTTCCTTGGCCAGACCTTCTCTTGAGAGCCCAAGCTGTTCAAAGCTGTTTTTTTGCTTACAGAAGCACACCATGAAACTGCACTATTTATGCTGTAACCTAGAGCTTTGATGGGTGGACCGCATGGCGCAGGAAGCCAGGTACGCATGTTACAACAGCTATCTCAGCCAAGGTCGTCGGCTTCCATGCATTTCTTGGAAGAGAGCAGGGACATCGGGCAGCACTGGAGAGGATGGCGGAGTGGACAAGGAGGGCTGATGGGAGCAAAAGCGTTTATGGGTGGCCCAAGGGAGATGTGCCAGAGGAATCTGAATTACGTCTGGAGACAGAGAAATCAATGCAGACTTAGAAAAGAGAAAAAAGCATCCAGGCCAGGTACAGTGGCTCACACCTGTAATCCCAGCACTTTGGGAGGCTGGGGCAGGCAGATCACTTGATGCCAGAAGTTCGTGACCAGCCTGGCAACATGGCAAACCCCATCTCTACTAAAAATACAAAAATTAGCGGGGCATGGTGGCAGGCACCTGTAATCCCAGCTACTCAGGAGGCTGAGGCACAAGAATTGATGCCACTGCACTCCAGCCTGGGCAACAGAGCAAGATTCTATCTCAAAAAAAAATAAAAGCATCCAACACAGGGGTTCTCCACCCAGGTTAGGGACAGGCCAGGCTTGGGTATTTTGAAAACATTTCCTAGGACATTCTGAGAAGTCATCCCTCCTTCCCCAAGCGTCTAGCATCTGAGAACCATTGGATTAAACGCAAACTAAAGGAGGAGGGGGAATGAGGAGTTAGCATTAATGGACACATCACAAGAGGTTCTGTTTGCGGAGATGCAAAGAGTCCTGGAGATGGAGAGTGCTGACAGCTGAGCGACAATGATAATGTACTTAATGCCACTATACTGTACACTTACAAAGAGCTATAATGTTAGGTTGTATGTTACGTATATTTTACCAAAGGGAAAAAAAAACAGTTAATAAAAGCAAACCAAAGAGGCAGGTGGAGAAAAAGCTTGAAGAAAATTGCAGGCCTAGAGGCACAGTTTGGACACACTGGGAAGGCCTCGATGGACAAGTCTGGTCTGCACGGAAGCACAGGAAACAGGTTGGCCAGGGTGCCTCAACTGTCTGGGCGTGGGACAACAGCCCAACACCGTGCTGGGGGCCACCTTGCTCACAATAAGGACCATTTCCTTTCCTTGAATCAGAAGCCAGATGTCCAAACTCCTAGTCCAGGACTCTTTCCATCCCACTACATGGCTGGCTGGCTCTGGTCTTCCCAGCCTCAGTTCACTCAAGACAAGCTGGACTTAAGCTCAAGGAAAGAGAAAGTTTCACATCAGCCGAAGTGAGCGGGACAGCACACCCATGCAAAAGATGTGCGGCTTTGGAACATTCTTTATAAGATGGAGGAAGCTGAAAAAAAGCAATGGGAGAAAAACTCTCCAGGTAGAACCAATAACACAGCAAGAAATTATGTGGATCCAGCGCTGCACAGCTTTGAAAGAATTTCTCCATCTGAGCCTCAAGATAATCCTGGGCTAAGTAGGCCTGTAGCTGAGAAACATGGCGCTCAGAGAGGTAAAGTAATTTCTCAAGATCACACAGCTTATAAATCCAGAAGTGGACTCAAACCGAAGCATTTTAATTTGAATTAAATTCAATGGCTGGGTTCGGTGGCTCACGCCTGTAATCCTAGCACTTTGGGAGGCCAAGGCGGATGGATCACCTGAGGTCAGGATTTAGAGACCAGCCTGGCCAACATGGTGAAACCCCATCTCTACTAAAAATACAAAAATTAGCTAGGTGTGGTGGCAGGTGCCTGTAGCCACAGCTCCTCAGAAGGCTGAGGCAGGAGAATCGCTTGAACCTGGGAGGTGGTGGTTGCAGTGAGCCGAGATGGCGCTCCGGCACTCCAGCCTGGGCAACAGAGCAACGCTCTGTCTCAAAATAAATAAATAAATAAATTCATGTGCTTACTACCACACTGCATTGTAGAGGATAGAAAGCAAAACCTATCAGCACCTGGTGAAATGAAAGGGGAATTTTTCAAGATGAAGTTGTGGAAGGTGGACAAGGGAAAGAAACAAGCCAGATATCTCCCCCAACACCTCCTGGCAGATGCACACTTGAGTCTGGCTACCCATCACTGTGAGCTGTGGCCCACTTGCCTGCTGTCCCTCCACCGTCTCCTGCTAATCAAGACCTGCCACCTGTGTCCCCAGATCAAGACCTACCCCTGTGTCCACCTGTGTCATCATCTCATCACCATGTCATATGTTCAGAACATATGACAGGCCAGGCTGGTGTTAAACTCCCGGCCTCGAGTGATCTGCCACACACCAAAGTGTGGCATGCCCTGACAGAGAAACTGATCGGGGAAAGAGACCTGGCTTTTGAAGCCCAAATGCCACAGGAAGTCCTTAGGCACCTGGGCTCCCTATGAGGGGCTTTATGTTTTTGCATTTTTGACCTCACCAGCCACCCCTAGGGGCCTGGGGCGGGGTCCCTACATAGAGGTGATGCTCTCCAGCCACCTTCTAGGGGCCTGGAGCTGTGTCCCATGCAGACAACATACACAGAGACCATTTTGAAAGCAGCTCTCTATCAGGGTTTCCAGATGCCTGTGGCTGCACCACTGACCAACACCTAACTTACTTAAAGGTTGCCCAAGCCCTCTGCTGCAACAGGGCCGAGGAGGTGCCAGATGACCAAAAGAGAAACAGCTCAAAATGAAAGCTCACAGACTTAGAGCATGCAGGAGCCTGGAAGGTCCGAGCTCACCCCTCTAAGACCCCATCCCATTCGAACCTACAGAAACTTCAGGGAGGCGAGGAACCTCCCCAGGGTCACTCAGCAAGTCAGGAGCAGGCTCGAGTTTGCAGTACAGATATGAAAGGTAAACCCAAGGAAAACATGACTTCCCAGGGGGAAGCGTGCACACGCAGACAAGAATAAAGACCAAAAACAGAGCCCCAGAGGATTCCGAGACAGGAAGAGAAGAAAAATGAAAAAGACATCATCAAACTTAAAAGGAAACAGAAGTCAGAGCTCCAGAAGTTCACCAAAGACTGTCCTCAGTGGGAAATACATCCTGGGGAAATAAGAAGGGGGGTCCTGGGGAAGACAGGCAGGATGGAGGAGGCTGCAGATAGCCATCTGAACTAGGGGAAGCATCTGGAGCCAGGGGACCCGGGGGCTACGGGGTGGGGGTGCAGAAGGGCAGGGTGGGAAGAGATGACCCCCATGAAAAGCAGAAGGAACTGAATGGGGAGTCCCAGGAAGAAAAGAAGGAAAGCCACATGAGATGGAAAGGAAACCTGGGTATAAGGAGACCAGAAAATAGAATGGACAGATAGGGGGCATCGCCTAAGATTCCCTGTGCCAGAGGATGAGGGTCCTTGCTCAGGTGCAGGGAAGTTCCTGGCCCCCTCCCAAATGTGACACCAGGCCTGCTGGCACCAGTTTGGAACCCCCCATAGCTCTGGGCCACAGTGGCCTGTTACATTCATGAGCAGGAAACTGTGTGTTGAGTACCCCTTCTGATGAACTCCTCTCTTTTCTGGAACTGGTTAACATGTCAGGTTAAGGTCTGGGTTATATCGGAGAGCTTCAATTCAAGCATCTGAGAGATAAGTGGCATTGTGCAGGATGGCGTGTCATGAAGACTCTCATCAGAGAGACCCTATTGGGCCAGAAGCCCCAGAAGTGGTCAGCCCGCCTAGAGATTGATGCATCCACCCAACAGGGAGCTGGCCTGCTTCTAAGAAGACAAGCCATGCCAGTGTGCGGGTGAGCCTCAAATGTCATCTGGCTTGACCCTGAGCACCCTTCTAAACCACACACTGTCCAGAGGCCCACCTTACCTTAAGGTTCCCTCGGTCCAGGGCGGCGGTCAGATGCTTGCGGACCTCAGTCAGCTGGGGCTTGGGGCCCCGGGGACTGGCCCCCTGCCTCAGCGGGTGTTCCTTCAGGTACTGCTCCAGCTTTGATTCCCCGAGAAGAAGTTCTGCCATGTCATCTACAAAAACAAAATGAGAAGCCAGATGGGAGGAAGGAATGGCTTGCAAGTGGAACCCCCACCGTGGGACCCCAGAACCACCAGACCCCGAGGCTCCAGGCCCCCAGCAAGGTACTTCCAGAACATCATAGCCTTCACAGGGTCTAGGCGGGCACCACTTCATAGTGAATTTAGTTCATTTTAAAAATGTCCCAGTAGCATGTACTCACGCAGGTGTTGGCTCAAGTACTCAGTCATTTCTTTGGCAATAGATACATATCAACATGGAGAGAGTTCAAGTTCAGTAGAAAAAAACAAAGGTGTCTTATGATGTATTTGGTATAATCTTTATAAAACACATACAAGGTCAGGCATGGTGGCTCATGCCTGTAATCTCAGCACTTTGGGAGGCCAAGGCAGGCGGATCATGAGGTCAGGAATTCGAGACCAGCCTGGCCAACGTGATGAAACACCACCTCTACTAAAAATACAAAAAGTGGTACATATCTGTATTTATCTAGGTGTACATATTTACATTATTTAGCTAGGTGTACATGTTTTATTAGCTAGGTGTAGTGGTACATATCTGTAGTCCCAGCTATTCGGGAGGCTGAGGTGGGAGAATCACTTGAACCCGGGGGGCACAGGTTGCAGTGAGTTGAGAAGGCGCCATTGCACTCCAGCCTGGGTGACAGAGTGAGACTCCATCTCAAAGCACACACACACACACACACACACACACACACACACACACACACACCCCAGTGTTATGTATTTTCAAGAGTGGCGCAATGAAATCCCCAAGCTCTTCTGTTGTCTCCTGTGGAGCTGGTAGAATGTCTGTACAGCCAGATCATCAAATGAGTCTATGTCAAAATGACCTGAAATGCAAATCTATATTCCTGCAGAATAAGAGAGTTAGTCTGTTTCTGTCTAAAAGTCAAAGCTATACAGATACCTGGGAATGCCTGCATGAAGCTTTTACTCCAGAGACCACACTACTTATGGTTATAACTTGTTGATGTCTATACTGGCTTAATTCAAATGAAAAGCTAACTCCAGGAGCAGCTCTTTGGAATCCACACCCACCCCCCAGACTGTTCTGAATAAACCCAGAATAACTCAGACCGGCCTAAACATGGTCTATTTTTCTGGGACGGGACAGAACATAATTATATTGAAACATAAAATCAGTTTTCAAAGATCTGGAAGGACATATCTTGACCCCATGACAGTAGTTACAGCTGGGGTGCTGGGGAGGGACCTCCACGGGGTTGGTGGCAAAAAATTGACTTTAGCTTTGTCTTTAACATCCTGGTCCTAAAAACAAGAATAGATTTGCTTATTATAGAGGCAATCTAAAATTAATTCAAAAAGTCATCACCAAGGACCCCCTAAGATTCTGGGTGGTCAGCCCACCAAAGGCCAAGAGCTAAACCAAAAGCCTTTTGAACATGCTCTCAGCAGTCGGCCCACAACTGCTGAATCCATAGGTGTTAGCAGTGCTCTATGTACTGGGAACCCTAAAATAACTTTTTAGAGATGAGACCTACAGTCCTGGGAGGAGCCAAGTAACACTTAAACAGGGCTGAGTTCAGTTACTGAACTCAAGAATTCATTAGATGTCCAAGAACAAAAAGGAAATCTGGTAGGGTGCGGTGGCTCATACCTGTAATCCCAACACTTTGGGAGGCTGAGGCAGGTGGATCACCTGGGGTCAGGAGTTTGAGACCAGCCTAGCCAATATGGTGAAACCCTGTTTCTACTAAAAATACCAAAAAAAAAAATAGCCAGGCATGGTGGTATGTGACTGTAATCCCAGCTACTAGGGAGTCTGAGGCAAGAGAATCACTTAAGCCCGGAGTGGAGGTTGCAGTGAGCCAAGATCACGTCCCTGCACTCCAGCCTGGGTGACAGAGCAAGACTCTGACTAAAAAAAAAGAGGAAATCAGGCAGGGCCACACCAGCATCCAACACCGGAAGACAGTGAAGCAGTGCCTACCGGGGACACCGGGGTAGAAAGTGCAACCCCAGTGCGTGGGGCCGGTCCAGACACCAGCCAGGCACAAAGGCCACAAGCAGCCTCCTCCCAGACACATGGGCCCTTCTCAAGAAATGAAACCCAGCTCATAACGACACCCAGGACTCAGGAACAAAGGACATGTAGGCAAAGGCCTGAGTGTTTCTCACAGAATGCTAAATGCCCTCCAGAATTAGAGCCTCAGAACAGAATATGAAGTGTCAGAAAACAATGCACTGCAAAAACAATCATATGTCAGAGTTGGGAGGAGCTTCAGAGTGCCATGCCTTTATCTTTCAAAAATCTCTATTTTTAAATTTTAGTGAACTCTCAGGAAATAATGAGGAACCATTTATTTACAGCTCAAAAATTTTTTTAAATTCATTTTAGTTTCTATTTTCCCATTAATATGTATTAATAAACTTATTAATACTTACTATAATAGAGCAGTGCTGTTCAATAGAAATATATGCAAGTCACATATGTAATTCTGAAATTTTGTTTTGTTTTGTTTTGTTTTGTTTGAGACAGAGTTTTGCTCTTGTCGCCCAGATGGAGTACAATGGTGCAATCTTAGCTCACTGCAACCTTCGCCTCCTGGGTTCAAATGATTCTCCTGCCTCGGCCTCCCCCCGAGTAGCTGGGATTACAGGAACTCGCCACCATGCCAGGCTAATTTTTGTATTTTTAGTAGAAACGGGGTTTCTCCATGTTGTCCAGGCTGGTCTTGAACTCCTAACCTCGGGTGATCTGCCAGCCTCAGCCTCCCAAAGTACTGGGATTACAGGCATGAGCCACTGCGCCCAGCCTTAATTTAAAAATTCTAATAGCCATATTAAAGAAGGAAAAGAAGGCCAGGCTCTGTGGCTCCTGCCTGTAATCTCAACACTTTAGGAGGCCTAGGCAGGCAGATCACTTGAGCCCAGGAGTTTGAGACCAGCCTGGGCAACATAGCAAGACCCCGTCTCTACAGTTAAAAAAAAAATGGAATTAATTTAAACAATATGTTTTATTTAACCAAAATACTATCAGGTCAACATGCAATCAGTATTTAAAAAATATTAATGAGTTCTTACATTCCTTTTTCATATTAAGTTTTCCAAATCTTGTGTGTATTTTATACTCATAGCACATGTTGACTCTAACCAGCCACATTTCAAGTGGTCAATAGCTACATGTAGCTAGTGGCTATGATACTGGGCAGGAATATCATCACTGTTTATAGAAGTATGTCTAAATATCTACCTTTATATCTGTCTATGTCCCTACAATGATGCCTAAAATGATTATCACTTAGTGTAAACAATAGGAATTTCTGAATGATAGGATTTGAGGTAATTTGTAAATTCTCATCTTTGTAGTTTAAATTCTTTGCATTGAGCAAAGTCCTTTTATGTCACTTTTAGGAAAAAAAAAAGAAATTCTTCTTTAAAAACTGGAAGTATATATGCCAGGATATTAATAGCAGTTATTTCTGAGTGGTAAGATTATCCGTCTATGTTGAACTTCTTTTCTGTATATTTTTAAATTCTATAAAATAAAATAGAACTTGGGATTCAGAGTCCTAGATTTAAATACAAGTTTGTCACTCAGTGACTTTGCTCCAATGATTTAACCTCATTGATTCAGGGAGGCAATTACAAGAAAGCACCTCTTTCAACCTGAACAGAGGGTCCCTCTGTCCTTTCTCCTGGCCCCTCCCGGCCACCCCACCCCTCCTCACCTCCCTGCCACAGGGACCCTGCATCTGAAAATGGCTGCTTTGGGCAGTCTCTAGGCCAGGGAGCAGAAACAATGGGAGATCAGGACCCTGGCTACCTATTCTAGCTGTGGAAACCACAGGAGATCAGGACCCAGGATACCAGGACACAAGGCTTACCCTCTCAGAGCCACAATTCCATTTACAGACTGTGGGCTAGAGCTACTGAGTTCTCAGCAGGAAAACTCTATGGCCCAGAGTGACGACACCTCCCGGCTGGGCCTTAGAGAATGAGTAGGACCTGGGCTGGCAAAGAGCAGAGGGAAGGGCAAACCAGGCTGAAGAAACAGCACAACCAAAGCCACAGCCCAGAGCCCAGGAAAGCGGAGGAAACCAAGTGCAGGGGAATAGGGTGTGGGTAAAAAACTGGAGAATCAAGCTGGAATCGTAGCACCAAGATGTTAACACTTCCCCCTCCCAACCTCCCAACTCAGCACCCCCACCACTGGAACACATCCACAGCCCTCAGCAATGGAAAACAGGTCCTGGCCGGGCGTCACATGTGCCACCCCTTTGGAATGCTCTGGCATCCTGAGGACACCGGTCACCGATACTTGGTAAACACCTACTAACCCTCCAAGCTCTGCGGACTTCTCCTCCAGGTGTCCCATCCCAAACCACCTCCAGCAGCCCCAGGAGCCCTGAGCACCCTGGATGTTGATCAATCTGTCTGCCCCTTCTAGACAGTAAGGACAAGGCCTGAAGGAAGAACCTGTGTATCATGCGCAATGACTGGTTCAGAGTCCGTGCTCCGTACATGGTGAATTAATTCAGTGGTAGGGAAGGCATTTGCATCCTCCCCAGGTTAGGATGGTCACTGCCTGGGCAGAGTCTGCTTGTTGTCCCAGAATATTCACTCTCCCTTTCTTCCTTTAGTATTAAAATTCCCAAATGTAATCAGGGCACACAGCTGCCCAGCTAAGGGCTACACTTCCCAGGCTCGCTGGTGGCGACGTGCTGCCACGTGACTACATTGTGGCAACGTGGCCATGTGACTACATTATGGCAATAGGATGGGAGCAGAAGTGTTGCACGAGGCTTCTCGGTTGAGCCTTTAGAGGGAATGGGCTTGTCCTCCAGTCCCTGTTCACCCTACCCCACAGGCTGGAGCATGGCGGTGCTGCTGGAAAATGGCATGGCCGTCTGAGACCATAGCTGGAAGCCATCTATTGAGGATGAGCAGAGCAGAGCAGTACCACACAGGGAGGCTTGCTAGATCCCAACACCAGAGCTGCCGCTGAGCCCCCAACTGCTTACAATCAATTATTACATGAAAGTGAAACATTAACTTCTATCCTGTTCTACTTTCTAAGTCGCTGTAGTTCCGACCTTTGTTACAGGGGCCAAACCAAAATCTTAACCAGATCGTCCAAACAAGAAACCAACTTCAGGCTGAGAACTCCTATCTGGAAACACCCCACCAACCCCAGTCCTCAAGTTCACTAGTCTCCAGACAGAATTCCTAGAACCCATCTGAGGGCCTCTGCAGAATCCACAGACCCTGCACTTCTCCCGCTGCTTTGGTTTCACATCCCAGGATTGCCAAACTTTCATTTAAACGATGGGTTTCATAGTTGCAGAGAGGTGTAAAAACTGCTACCCAAGTGCTAGGCAGGATTCAGGGCCTTTGTGTTTCTCTGATCTGATGCTGGGGCAATGCGCCAGAGTCATGATGCCAAGATGTGGAGAACGCTCCGTTCCATCAGCAGCAACGGGGGGCCAGGCACTGTGGCTCACGCCTGTAATCCCAGCACTTCGGGAGGCTGAGGCAGTCGGATCACTTGGGGTCAGAAGTTCAAGACCAGCCTGGCCAACATGGAGAAACCCTGTCTCTACTAAAAATTAAAAATTAGCCAGGTGTAGTGCTGCACACCTGTAATCCCAGCTACTCGGGAGCCTGAGGCAGGAGAATCATTTGAACCCGGGGGGCAGACATTACAGTGAGCCAAGATTGTACCACTGCACTCCAGCCTGGGCAACAGAGGAAGATTCCGTGTCAACAACAAAAAAAAAGCAGCAACTGGGAGAGGGCAGCACAGGAAAATATTCAATGGAGAAAAGAGGTTTTCCTCAGAATTAGGAGATAGTCCCTTCCCTCACGACACCCCAGTCTCTCAAGACCATTCAACAGATAAGGGCTCTAACAAAGATGTGTACAGTATTGGATGGAGGTGGGAGAGAAGACAAAGTTTGCACCAAGAATGTGATGCTACACATTTGCAAGATGGAAAATGTGGGGAGAAGCATTCCAGACAGAAGGAATAGAATATGCAAAGGTATGACACGCCCTACTCGTTTGGGGAATTGGAAGTCTTTCCTTTGAACCAAACCACGAAGAGCTGGGAGAGTGATATGGTCTGGCTGTGTCCCCACCCAAATCTCATCTCAAATATGGTAATCCCCACCTGTCAAGGGACAGACCTGGTAGGAGGTGATTGGCTCATAGGGGCGGTTTCCCCTATGTGTTCTTGTGATACTGAGTTCTCACAAGACCTGATAGTTTTATAAGTGGCAAATTCCCCTGTGCTTTTTCTCTTTCCTGCCGCCTTCTGAAGAAGATACTCACTTCCCATTCACCTTCCACCATGATTGTAAGTTTTTTGAGATCTCCCCAGCCATGTAAAACTGTGAGTCAATTAAACTTCTTTCCTTTATAAATCATCCAGTCTCAGGTATTTCTTTTCTTTTTTTTGAGACAGAGTCTCATTCTGTCACCCAGGCTGGAGTGCAGTGGCGCCATCTTGACTCATTGCAACCTCCACTTCCCAGATTCAAGGAAGTCTCATGCCTCAGCCTCCCAAGTAGCTGGGATTACAGGCACTCACCCCACCATATCTGGCTAGTTTTTGTACTTTTAGTAGAGGCAGGGTTACACACGTTGGCCAGGCTGGCCTCAACTGATCGGCCCACCTTGGCCTCCCAAAGAGCTGGGATTACAAGTGTGAGCCACTGCACCTGGCCAGGTATTTCTTTCTTTCTTTCTTTCTTTCTTTTTTTTTGTGAGACAGAGTTTCGCTCTTGTTACCCAGGCTGGAGTGCAATGGCACGATCTTGGCTTACCGCAACCTCCGCCTCCTGGGTTCAAGCAATTCTCCTGCCTCAGCCTCCCAAGTAGCTGGAACTACAGGCGTGCGCCACCACGCCCAGCTAATTTTTGTATTTTTAGTAGAGACGGGGTTTCACCATGTTGACAGAATGGTCTCAATCTCTTGACCTTGTGATCCACCCACCTCGGCCTCCCAAAGTGCTGGGATTACAGGCGTGAGCCACTGCACCCAGCCCCAGGTATTTGTTTATAGCAGTGTGAAAATGGACTAATACAGAGAGGAAAGGGGAATCGTCAGGGGAGTTTCCTGCTAGGCAGGTAAGTATTGGCTCCTCAGTTCCAAAAAGAGCACCTGCTCTGAGCAGAGAGATTACAGTCTCATTTGAAATTGAACATGGTGGCTGCTCCCCCTCACCCCAAAAAAGGTGAATTCCCTGCCATTCACTCTCCCAACCAGGAGGGCAGAGATATTAAAAACACCAAGAGTCAGGCCAAAGAAATCACCCAGAGGCTGCACAATTCAGTCCTAAATGATGGAGGGCCTGGGTGGTGTGACCAACACTCCATGAGCACTGCCTGCCCTGCCAGGGACCTCGTGGGCTCACAATTTGAACCCAATAGCAAGAAAAGACGTCACCTAACCAGCATTCATTGCCCAATAATGTGTCCAGCTGCAAGCCAGGACAGGGTGACAAGAAGGAAAAAAGGCACTCCAGGACATACAAGAAAATTAACTCCAGACAGATTAAAGAGTTAAATATAAAACAGGACCAAAACATTAAAGATAGGCTTTTACTTTCAGCCAAGAAGGAGTATTAGGGACCAAAATTACTCTCCCATTAGAGACAACCACAAAAACAAGACAGAAAAAAAAAATGTTTTCAAGACTTTGCGCATCATGCAACAAAGAACAGTGACCCCCGAGAGCTCGGTAACAAACCAGGTGAGCCCACTACGGCCTTGAGAGCTTCCCAGTGCAACACAGAAACAGGGACCCTACATCAGAATTGTGTGCAGGAGAGGCTTAAAACCCCAAGTGCCTATGCACTCACCAGGCACAGCGTGGTGCGCAGCTAGCTGCGGAGCAGCCAGACTGCAAAGTGGGGCCAGAAATGCAGTTTCCAGAAAGGAGAGGCTACAGGCGGTGCAATGCAGGGAAAAGAGCTTTGGCCTCCAGCAGCCCTGGGCTTAAAGCCCACCTCCCTACCTCACTAGCTGTGTGGCATCAGGCAAGACACTTAACCTCTCTGAGTCTTGGTTTTCTCATTTGGGTATTGTGAAGATTAGCGACAATAGGTAATGCATACAGTCTGAAGTAAGTGGTGAATAAACATTAGCTATTGTTATTTCCATTATTTAGGATTAACTATTTCCCAGAACAGTTATGTTGAATCTTGTGGGGCCAGAAAGCTGTGTTCACCAGGCCTGCAATACAGCAGGAAGATATGAGTGTTGTGTGAGTCATTAATAGCCCGGCTACACCGAGCTCATGGTAAGCGCCATGCAGTGTAATGAGCAGTTTACCCGATCTGGATAGTCGTGGACACGATACTAGGGTGCTATTATCATCTCCATCTCACAAACAGGGTACCAGGCAGCAGAGGGGAGCAGCATGCCTAAGGCCACAGAGCTGGCCCATCCTGGAGCTGGGTTTGAACCCAGGCCTTCTGCCTATACTCTCTCAGCATGCCAGGCACAAATGACATCATCAGCCTCCAGGAGGGGCCCAGCTTCCCTCCCAACCAGCTGGGTGACCCCAGCCCACTTAACCCCTCTGGGGCAGAAGCTGGATGAATGGTTTCGGAGTCCCTCTCCTCCACCTGCTAGAATTCTCAGGGAACAGGGGTAAGGAGGGACTCAAGGGTGCCCAGGGCTGGCTTCGCTTTTCCCTTGGGCATTATTTGGGGGTTGAGTGAGGCTGCAGTAACCAGCTCCCCAATGGCTTATATAGGGATAATGCCTAAAGTCGAGTCAGATGTGGTGACTCATGCCTGTAATCCCAGCACTTCGGGAGGCTGAGGCAGGCAGATCGCAAGGTCAGGAGTTTGAGAAGAGCCTAAAATTACAAAATACAAAAATGAGCAGGGCATGGTAGCACGTGCCTATAGTCCCAGCTACTCAGAAGGTTGAGGCAGAAGAATCGCCTGAACCCGGGAAGAGGAGGTTGCAGTGAGCTAAATTCATGCCACTGCACTCCAGCCTGGGTGACTGAGAGAAACTCCATCTCGAGGGGGAAAAAAAAAAGCCTGAAGCTGAGACCACTAGTGAGACCCTCACCAAGGAGATATGGGGAATTAGCCCCTCTGCAGAGGGTCCATGCCCTGGCTCAGCACAATAGAGCTACTGCTGTGAGCCCTGCGGCTGGCACAGCTCGATGCCCAGGGGCACTTGGCCTCCTTGATCCCCCCCCATCTCCGGGAAGGTGGGGCTGTGGCCTTTGCCTCTGGAAGGGATTGCCCTTCCTCCCAGTTCCTCCCTTGCAGGATAAGCAGCTGACATGGAGAGATTTGATCAGATGAAGAAAAAAAAAGACTCTTCTCTATTCCTAGGAGTACTTGACACCAACACAAAAAAATCTCAACAACTCAGATTCTACGTCTATAGAGAAGCATTTAGGTCTATTCAAACCATTCCTGCTGCAGCTGGGATCCGGGAGGAAGAAACACACCCTTATTCCGGGAGGAGCTGGCTCCTCAGTGTCCCCTTTGTTGCCCCACAACACAGCCAGGTTCTCCATTTCTTTGTCTTTTTATTTATTTATTTATTTCACTCTATTAACCAGGCTGGAGTGCAGGGGCACAATCTCAGCTCATTGCAACCTCTACCTTCCAGGCTCAAGCAATTCTCCTGCCTCAGCCTCCTGATTAGCTGGGATTACAGGTGCGAACCACTACGCCAGGCTAATTTTTGTATTTTTAGTAGAGATGGGGTTTCCCCATGTTGGCCAGGCGGGTCTCAAACTCCTGGTGTCAAGTGATCTGCCCACCTCAGCCTCCCAAAGTGCAAGGATTACAGGAGTGAGCCAACTCGCCCAGCCCAGGTTCTCCATTTCTTAAGCCTCAGAATGACCTAAGTAAACTCTAGCCCCGTGTTTATTGAGCTTCCGGTCATTCCGGGTAACCCGACATTTGCAGTACTTGTGATCCCCCTGCCTCCGGAGTGCTGACAGGAACACAGACCCTGTAGTGTCATGCTGGTAGGGGCATAAATTAGCATGAGTGTCTCCAGGGGGCAATTTAGCAATTTCCACAAAGCAACTGACATACTCCCATACCAGCTACCCAGAAATTCCGGTTTTACGAAGTTATCCCACAGATATGTGCATTCTTCAGCACAAAGATGTACAGATAGGGATGTTTACGACACACAGCCCTACGGATAATAGCAAAAGATAGGAATCAACCTATAGTGTCCTTGACCGGAGACCTGTTCAATGAGTTGTGGTGCGCCCCATGCAACATGATGGTGCACCCATAAACACATGGAGCGATCTACATACGACTCCGTGGTGGGCTGGCTGCGATCTTCCTGAATCCCAAGCTTTGTGGCCTCTCGCACTGACCCTGGGCTTGGCCCCAGGGCATGCTCTGACTGATTGAACAGTAGAAATGTTAATGCACGCAGAGGCTTAGAAAAGGGCTTACTCACTTCCTCCCTCTTGCTTCTCTGTGACCACCAAGACAATGTGCCTGGGCCAGGCCGAACCTTGTCTGGTTTGCCTCACGCTGGGCACTACTTGCAGGGGTCTGTCTTACAGACTCTGACTGAGCAATGGATGAATAAAGTATACTGATACACAGATACTATGCTTTGGTAGTTTGGCTGAGGGTCTTTGGCTGCTTACAGACTTCCTGGAGAGTGCTATAAATAGTTGCAACCACCGCCCCTTATTACTTCGTGAGACTTGCATTTATTTAGTAAAGTTTAATTGGCAAAGGCTTGAGTCAACACCACTAGAGTGAAAGATTAAAGGACAGGTTCTGATGCTTAAAGCAAATACTATTAGTAGGTAATATCTCTGGTCGACTTCTTCTTGAAAGGGCTATTTGGCTTAAAGGTTAGTTTTAAGACTACATGAATAAACAAGCTAGCTAGGGAAACTAGTCACATTCCTTTGTACTTGTGCTTTAATCTCTCTGGCTCCTGCAAAGAGACTCTGGCTGCCTTCAGCCAAGAACTATACAAAAAACTTTTAGGCCTTTTAAAATGGTTTGAAACTATATTCTATACCTTTCTCTAATATTTTTCCCTTAATATTTTTGTCACCACCCTGAGTGAATTCCCACAGAACTAGCCCAGGCCAACCTGCTGAATGATAAAAGGCCACGTGGAGTAGAGTGGAGCTGTCTAGGAAAGGCTCCATACATGTAACAGAGCCCAGCCAAGAGCAGCAAAGTCACCATGCTGACCCATAGCTGGCCGCCAGTGCATGGGCCAGACTGGCAAGCCCAGAATCATGGGAAATAATAAAAAGTGGTTGTTTTAAAGCACTAAGTTTTGGGATGGTTTGTTATGCAGCAATAGCTAACAATCACAAAGACAGAGAGTTGAAAAAAGCAAGATACAAAAGAGGGTATATAGTCACTATTGTGTGTCAAAAGCAACAATAGGCTGGGTGCAGTGGCTCATACCTGCAATGCCAGCACTTTGGGAAGCCAGGGAGGGTGGATCACCTGAGGTCAGGAGTTCGAGACCAGCCTGGACAACATGGCAAAATCCCATTCTACTAAAAATGCAAAAATTAGCTGGCATGTTGGGAGGTGCCTGTAATCCCAGTACTCAGGAAGCTGAGGCAAGAGAATTGCTGGAACTCAGGAGGCAGAGGGTGCAGTGAGCCAAGATCACACCACTGCACACCAGCCTGGGCAACAGAGTGAGACTCCGTCTCAAAAAAAAAAAATAACATGTTTTCTTATAAATGTGTGGATAGTCAGAATACTTCTAAAAGGACCCCCTGGAAAGTCTAAAGAGTGGCTGTTCCTATGGAAGGGAGCAAGAGGATACAGAGACGATGGAGGGGGTTATTTCTCACCATATACCCTTTTGCATAATTTGATTTTTATTACCATGTACATTCATTACCTACACAAAACATGAACCAGATCATTTAAAAAGAAGAAAGATGACCCACGTTACTGCATGCTCTTGGTCTAGAGTGGCTATTCTGGCCACCCCAGAGGGGTCCCCTGGTTCAGTCCATCATCTCAGAGGCAAGGAAGGAGTTTTACATCTGCGATCATGACCAAAAGCCCATCTCCCACTCTCCCTGGGCCTCCAGCCTCATGCACCCACACTCCAGGTCCTCTGCATCTTTCCAAGGCTGTGGCCATCTGACTCACCCAAGGGTGCTTGAACATGTCTTGCCTCCCTCCCTTCTCTTGCTACATTCCCAGCCATCCTTTAAGACACATTTTGGGTCAGGTTGGGGCAGCTTCTCTTGCTCCCTTAGCCCGGGCTATCAGGGTCCTGGTGGCACTTTGTACATCACCCCCATTTGTTCAGCATCTGCCAGCACCAAGGACTTACAGCTGTGAACAGGACCTAGTGGGTCTCTACCTTCAAGGAGCTTACACTCTAGACAGGGAAGACAAAGAGATAAACCAGAAATGGGCCAGACAGGGGTAAGAGCTGTGCAGAGGATTAAAAGAGGGTGGCTAGGGCTACTGTGGACTGGGCGGTCAGATCAGGGAAAGACGCCAAGGGCAGGGCGTCCAAGACTTGAATGAGGAGATGGAGGCAGATCCAAGGGAAGAGCATTCCAGGAGAGGGAGCATCTCCTGGAAAAGCCCTGAGGTGGGAACAGAGCTGGTGTGTCCCAGGAACAGCGGGAAGCCCTGTGTGGCTGGGTAGAAGAAAGGGCATTGGGGTGGGGATAGGCAGAGGGGCAGGTAAGCACAGACTGTGGCGAGGGTCTGGCATTCATGTGAAGCACAACTAGGAGTCTGAAGGGTTTTAAGCAGGGTGAGGAAATGCTCTGATTCCAGTTTTTAAAAGATGCCTGTGTCGGCCCTGTGGAGAATGGACCCGGGATGGGGCTGGTGGCAAGGCTGGAAATGGTTAGGGGTTACTGTAGTAGTGAGGTGACAGTTGTCCATGACTTGTGCAGGATGAGGCGAGAAACGTGCAGAAAGAGAGAAAGAGACTGAGTGGGGACATGATTTGAAGGTGAAAGAAAATAGGACTTACTGATGGATTAAACTGGAGGTGTGGTAGACAGAATAACAGCCCCCAGAGATGTCCACATGCTCATCTCTGAAACCTGTGGATGTGCCGTTTTACGTGGCAAAAGGGGCTTTGCGGATGTAATTAAGGATCTCGAGATAGGAGAATTATCCTGGATTATTTGGGTGGGCCCACTGGGTCCTTAGAAGAGGGAAGCTAGAGGGTCAGAGTCCAAGGAGATGTTATGATGGAAGTAGGGAGAGCGACTAGAGGAGGCTAAACCGCTGGCTTTAAAGAAGGAGGAAGTCGGCCGGGTGTGACGGCTCATACCTGTAAGCCAAAAAGTTTGGGAGGCTGAGGCAGGAGGATTGCTTGAGCCCAGGAGTTTGAGACCAGGCTAGGCAACATAGTGAGACTTTGTCTCTACAAAAATTTTTTAAATCAGCTAGGCTTGGTGGGGCACACCTGTAGTCCTAGCTATTCGGGAGGCTGAAGCAGGAGGATCGCTTGAGCCTGGGAGGTTGAGGCTGTGGTGAGCCATGATTACACCACTACACTCCAGCTTGGGAGACACAGCAAGACCTTATCTTAAAAAGAGAAAGAGATGGCCGGGCGCGGTGGCTCAAGCCTGTAATCCCAGCACTTTGGGAGGCCGAGGCGGGTGGATCACGAGGTCAAGAGATCGAGACCATCCTGGTCAACATGGTGAAACCCCGTCTCTACTAAAAATACAAAAAATTAGCTGGGCATGGTGGTGCGTGCCTGTAATCCCAGCTACTCAGGAGGCTGAGGCAGGAGAATTGCCTGAACCCAGGAGGCGGAGGTTGCGGTGAGCCGAGATCGCGCCATTGCACTCCAGCCTGGGTAACAAGAGCGAAACTCCGTCTCAAAAAAAAAAAAAAGAGAGAAAGAGAGAGAGATGGCACTAAGCAGTCCCAGCAGCCTCTAGAAGCTGGAAAAGGCACGAACACAGATCCTCCCCAAGAACCCCCAGAAGGAACGCGAAACCACTGACAGTCGACCTTAGCCCAGTGAGACCCATTTCTGACCCTGACCTCCAGAACGCTGAGAGAAGACACGTGCATTGTTTGAAGCCAGCAAATGTCGATCATCTGTTACAGCGGCCACAGGAAACGAGCACCCCGGGATGAGGAAAGGAGAGAGGTTGAGGATAAATCCTCGATTGTAGACAGCACCGTGGAGCAGAGCGTGGTGCCCTTTTACCATTTACTGCGGTGAGGAGGAATCAAACCAAGAGCGCCTCTTGGGCCGAGTGAAATGTGAGACGACGACATTCAACATCCAAGCAGAGAAGCCAAGTCCAGGGCGAAGCCAGGGGACTGCGCCAGAAGGAGCCGGGAGGAGAAACCCGGACTGCGTCTGCTCCCGAAACCAAGATGAGGAAGCGTTTCTGGGAAGACGGATGTTTGAGTGCGTTGGAAGCAGCTGGAACATCGAGTGTAAGATCACAGGCTACCCAAGAGACCTGGCAGCACATAGGCCACATCAGAGGGCCACCTCGACGTGAGGAGTCTCAGGGGACTGCAGGGTACGAGCCCAACTCACTGGACTGAGGGTTTGCTGGGGAAGGGAGCAGAGGGCTGGGCCAGTCCTTAGACAGCAATGGGGGTTCAGGGAGCCTTTAGCAGGGAAGTCTAGGGTGCCTGTGCCTGCCTAAGGGAAGGGTCAGGAGAGAGAAGGGAAGGCTGCGGCAGCCGGGTCCTGAGAGGGTGAGAACGGAAGGGATTCTGAGCACAGGTGAAGGAGCCGCTGGCCTCCGAAGGCAGTGAGGGCCCCAAGCAGTGACAGAGGGGAAAACTGGTCGAGCTAGTGGCATGAAACAAGGTGGTTTCCTAACTGTTTTATTTCCTCAGTAAAGTATGAGGCAAGGTCATGAGCGAGGTGTGAGAGAGTGGCTTTCCGAGGAAGGGAGAGTGGAGAGCCTGGAACAGACACTTCGGTGCGTGGAAATCTGACCTACTGAAGAGTGGTGGTGCTCCTTGAGGTCTTTGGTCACCACTTACGAGTGGTCAACAGGGCTGATGGGCATCCCCAGGGGCATACAGCTGCGCAGTGCAGGCATGAGAGGCAGAGAGGTGCACCTAACAGGGCAGGGATGCCGTCAAGCAGTGGGGTTACAAGAGAAGGGCACACACCTCTCCTAGAAAACACAGATGAGGCCAGGCACGATGGCTCACATCTGTAATCCCAGCACTTTGGGAGGCCGAGGTGGGCAGATCACCTGAGGTCAGGAGTTCGAGACCAGCCTGGCCAACATGGTGAAACCCTGTCTCTACTAAAAATACAAAAAAATCAGCTGGACATGGTGGCACGTACCTGTAATTGCAGCTATTGGGGAGGCTGAGGCAGAAGAATTGCTTAAACCTGGGAGGCAGAGGTTGCAGTGAGCTGAGATCGCACCACTGCAGTCCAGCCTGGGTGACAGAGTGATACTCTGTCTCAAAAAAAAAGGAAACACAAATAAGTTGACCCCATGTAAGTCATACCAGGTCACCCCTCCCCTCTAAACCCTCCAATGGTTCCCCTCTCCCCCCAGGCGAAGGCCAAAATCCTTCTAACTTACCACCTAGCCCCTACCTCTGTCTCTCACCCTCACACTTATGTTCTAGTTCCAGTGCTTGCGTCACGGGAGGGTCTCCATAAATATTTCTGGAATCAACCAATCAATCAATATGTCTCCCCTTCAGGAGACTCAGCTCCCCTGGCATGACTGTGGGCCGGAATCCAGGCCTTCCCATTCCCATGGCAGGGCTCCCTCTGGTCCTCCCAACTCTCATAACTCTCTTGGTTTAAACTGTGGCCCCGTTCAGAGGGCCTGGCTCTGACTCTTGACTGAAAAGCAAAGATGGCAAAAGGCAAAGATGAAGGGGCCCAGAAGAAGTTGACAGAAACAATATTCTGGGAAATCTTGGTAGTCAGAGTCCAGGCTTCGTGCCAAGCCTCCCCCTACATCCACACACGGTGCAGAGGCTAGAACAGGATGAAAGAGTAAAGTGTGGGAAGGGAAGACAGTCCTTCCGCTACACTGCCGAAGAGATGAGTACGCTGGTCGCGTGCACACACATACATACGCACTCACACAGGCACACGCACACACATGCACACGCACACACACACGCATGCGCGCACACATGCACACACACATGCATTCACATACATGCATGTGCACACACATGGACGCACACACACGCACACATGCATACACACGTGCGCACACATGCACGCACACGCACACAGTCCCTCGAGAAGCCTGACGCAAGGAAAGGCAACCTGAAAGTCATTGGCACAGAGCTAGTTTGGCCTGTCCCCAGAGCCCCGCAGGGCAGGAAGTGACTCCACCAGGCAGGGGGATGTTATCAGGCCAGCCCAGAGGGCTTGGAAATGGCCTCTCAGGAAGCCAGCTCCACACAGGCGAGTTCAGCACACTTGCAGAGAGCCAAAAGAAAGGGCTGCAGCCTTGAGGATGCATGTCAGTAGGCAGACAGGTGGCACCGAGTCCTGGCCTGTGGTGTGGAGAGGAATGTCCGCTCAGAGGAGTGTCCATAGCAAGTGAGATCTGGGCTGGGCCTCGGGAACTTCTCCAAGTGTGGCAGATTTCCCCAAGTGTGATTCCAGGAGGAAAGGAGGCTCAGCACGGTTTGAGTGAAGTGAAGCAGTGGCCGGGAAGGGGTGCCACAGGCTGCGAGCCAGCTGCGAAAGGTCTCAGAGGCCACCTCCCCAGGCCACAGGGCCCGAGACTCAGTGGCAAGGCACCTCTCTTGGCTTGGTGGGCCAGGGACGGGTAGGTGGCATTCACTGCAGGTCCCAGGGCCTGGGGTCTTAACTAAACACTCCTTGGGGCTGGCTCACTTCAGAGAAAACACGGCTTCCTGTGAGGCTTCGCACCTGCCAGGGCCGGGGGGCAGGTGGAGGGGGAATTCCTCAAGGGAACCAGCCCTCTCAGCAAAAGGGTCCAGCCCATCTGCATTTGCCAAGAGAAGAGGACCACAGAGGGGCAGTGGAGGGGACCTGGAACCCTTCCTTGGGGAAGGCTGCTCAGCACGTGTCCACCCTGCAGGTCCACAAAAGCCACAGGGAGGGAAGGTCACAGGCATTCAGCTATCCCCACCAGCAAGCCATTGGCCACCAGGCAGGCAGGGCCACACAGCCACCCTGGGGAGGACACCAACAGTCTTCGCTGTGGGACCAGGTCTCAGGCAGATGCCCACAGTCACTCCCAGCCCTAAGCACGTGCCCTTGTCTGCTAAAAGCTATGAGTGCATCTTAGACATCAGTCCAGGGCCTCAGGCCAGTGGCTGGCACACGGGTGTTCAGTAAGAGTCCAATGAGTAAATGAATCTAAGTAAACTCCTCAAGGGCAGAAGCCAAGTTGTTCATTTAATAATTTTCTTTATTTTTTCTTTTTTTTGGAGACAGAGTCTCGTTCTGTCATCCAGGCTGGAGTGCAGTGGCACCATCTCAGCTCACTGCAACCTCCACCTCCCAAGTTCAGGCAATTTTCCTGCCTCAGCCTCCCGCATAGCTGGAATTACAGGTGCATGCCACCACGCCCAGCTAATTTTTTGTATTTTTAGTAGAGACAGGGTTTCACCATGTTGGTCAGGCTGGTGTCAAAATCCTGACCTCATGTCATCCACTCTCCCTAGGATTACAGGCGTGAGCTACCACACCCAGCCGAAGCCTCACCTCTATCTGCAAGGTTGGAACAGGGGTAAGGAGGGACTCAAGGGTGCCCAGAGCTGGTTTTGCTTTTCCCTCGGCATTATTTAGGGGTTAAGTGAGGCTGAAGTAACCAGCTCCCAATGCTTTATATGGAGATAAAGCCTGAAGCTGAATAAAGACCAATAGTGAGACCCTCACCAAGGAGATATGGAGAATTAGCCACCCTGCAGGGGGTCCATGCCCTGCCTCAGCTCAACAGAGCCACTGCTGTGAGCCCTGTGGCTGGCACAGCTCAAAGCCCAGGAGCCCTTGGCCTCCTTGATCCCCCCCAGGGAAGGTGGGGCTGTGGCCTTTGCCTCTGGAAGGGACTGCCCTTCCTCCCAGTTCCTCCCTTGCAGGATAAGCAGCTGACATGCAGACATTTGATCAGATGAGGAAGAAAAAAACTTAAGAGTTTCTTTTTTTTTTGGAGAGGGGAGAGGGAGAGAGCAAGAGTTTCTTCTCTGTTCCTGGAAGTACTTGATACACACACACAAAAAAAACTCAACAACTCAGTTTCACTGAATAATTAATTGAGCACCAACTGTATGCCAGACACTGTTACTGGTGCTTGGGATACAGCAATGAACAAAACCAGCCAAAAGCCCTGCCCTCCCAGGGCACATTCCTCTCTGCATCCCCACCACACACACAGCATCCCCACATTCTGTGCTGGGCTTGCCAAAGCACTGAAGGAACGGCTGGAGGAGGGGGACTGTGGAGTCTGGCAGCCGTGGGCTGAAGCCCGGGTTCCACACTCACTTGTTCTGTGACCCAGCCAACACTGTGCGTCTTCAGCTTTGGGCCTGAGTCACAATCAGTACAACCAGAACCCCACCTCCCCCAGGCAGGGCTTGTTACATCCACCATCACTGCTGCTGTTATCAACCCACCTGCCCCCTGTACCCTCTGCAAAGAACCAAGCATCTGAACCTTTCTCCCCTACTTCCACACACAAGACTCCTGACTCAGTCAGCTGCTTTCAGATAATGCTGGGGCCGGAAACCGCACTGTCTCATTTACTCCTCAAAACAACCTTGCAGATAAAGGTGGGGCTTAGGCCGGGCATGGTAACTCACACCTGTAATCCCAGCACTTTGGGAGGCCAAAGCAAGCAGATCACTTGAGCCCAGGAGTTCGAGACCAGCCTGGGTAACATGGGGAAACCTCATCCCTACAAAAAATACAAAGCTTGGCTGGGCACGGAGGCTCATGCCTGTAATCCCAGCACTTTGGGAGGCTGAGGTAGGCAGATCACCTGAGGTCAGGAGTTCAAGACCACCCTGACTAACATGGAGAAACCCTGTCTCTACTAAAAATACAAAATTAGCCGGGCGTGGTGGCGCATGCCTGTAATCCCAGCTACTCAGGAGGCTGAAGCAGGAGAATTGCTTGAAGCAGGGAGGCCAAGGTTGAGGTGAGCCGAGATTGTGCCACTGCACTCCAACCGGGACAATAAGAGTGAAACTCTGTCTAAAAACAAAAACAAAAACAAAAACAAAAAACACAATTAACTGGGCATGGTGATGCATGCCTATAGTCCCAGCTACTTGGGAGGCCAGTGTGGGAGGATTGCTTGAGACCAGGAGGTTGAGGCTTCACTGAGCTGTGATCACACCACTGCACTCCAGCGACAGAGTGAGACCCCGTCCCAAAAACAAAACAAAAAGAGTGAGGCTTGGAAAAGTCGAGTCATGCACTCACTCACTCAAGGCCAGATAAGCAGAAAGTGTCAGAACCAGGATCTGAACCCAGGCCTAACAGGGCAAAGCCCACTGCTTTCTCCTGCCCAGGGTTCCTTCCCCCTTTGCTAAATTACCTCTATGTACCTGGAAGGGTAAACTGCTGTTCCACTTGCCCAGGACTGAGGGAGTTTCTGGGACTCAGGACTTTGAATGCTAAAACCAGGACGAGCTGGTCACCCTCACGCCACCACCCTGCCCAAGGTCCTCCTCCTAGTGCTCTGCCAGGCCCTGCTTACCCACTGCCACTGAGTCTGAGCTCTCCAGTGTCCCAGCTGCACCCTCCATGCCTTGTAAGCAATGCTGTCATTGCTGTCCTCAGGCGGCAGGGTCGCATTCTGTCTCCCACTTGGACAACCATGCCTGAAGTCTGGTCTTAGAGCTCCGTGAAGCATAATCACCTGGGGCACTATTAAGGATCGTGCTTCCTGAGTCCCCAAACCACAAAGACCTCCAGAAGCAAAAGCTTGGGCCCAGTCTGCCAATCCAAGTTGCTAACTAGTCCCCAGGGGATGCTGGTGCCCAGAGGCTGAGCGACAATCCTGAACTGTAAGCTTTCCCTACCTGGTGACCTGCTCGCTCTGTTTCTTCTGATGCCCCTCTGATACCTGGTGCTGTGCCCACACATAGTAGGTGCTCATTAAATGCTAACCACTGTGGTTCAGAGCAAAGGCTCCCACACTTGCCTAATCAAACTACCTGAGGCGGTTTAAAATGTCGATTTCTAGCTCCTACCTTGGGCCAAGAGAATCACCACCCTCAGCCGAGATGTCTGGTAATCTATAAACTACACTTGGTTTAGTATTACTCAAAGCATGTCACATAACTGCAGCACTGGGAGCTTAAGAATGCAGAACCCAGCTCCACCCCAGACCCGCTGCGGCGGTATCTCTGGGAGTAGGGCTTTGCAATTTGGATTCTAATAAGCTAAGTGATTTTTTGATCCAACCAGTTTGGAGAAACATTAGTGTAATAGAAGAACAGTGAAACTAGTTGGAAGTGGGCTAGAATCCAGCTCAATTAACAGCTCTAGCCGCAGTCTATGCAATCCCTGAATGAGAATTACCTCTGGCCTCATTCACTTGTGATGATTAACTGAGATCTATGTAAAAGTTCATGCCCAGAATCTGGCACACAAGAGAGACCCAAGAGGCTGGGTGCAGTGGCTCATGCCTGTTATCCCAGCACTTTGAGAGGCCGAGAGGAGAAAATTACTTGAGCCCAGGAGTTCAAGACCAGACTGGGCAACATAGGGAAACCCCTGCCTCTACAAAAAAACAAAGAGAGAGAAAGACAGAGAGAGAGAGACCCAAGAAATGCAATTCATTCTTCTTCCCTACTAGCACTGTTTTAACACCCATAAAGTCAGGACAACTAGTTTCAGATGATCAAGTGATGTGTACAAGGTCACTTGGAGGGCAGATGCAGGAAGATTCTGACTCCAGGCCTGGTGGCCTCTAAAAGGACCAGACCAGATCTGCTCTGCATGGTTCCGGCACTGCCAGCACTAGCCACATTTGATAAGCAGAGATGGACAAACTCCATGGGGGGAAGGGCTGCAGCCACTCCACTGGCTTTCCTGTGGCTGTAGCCGTCTTTCATATTTTATATGGCACCCAACTGACCCATCTCCAAGTCAGACATCTGCTCATCCTTGTCTTGGTGGCTGCTGAGAATGCTTCCGAGGTCTCAGAAAACCTTGTCCCTCTTCCTGGGCTTCTCAGGCAGGAGACACTGGCTTTCACACATGTCTAAGGCCTGCAACGCTCCACCATCTACCAAGCATGAGGTCACTCAGGGGGTCAGGAAGCCACCCACGTGTGGCCAATGTGAATAAGGAGCAAAGGCCACTCCCGCATGCCCAGGGCACAGCTGGCCGGGCAGCTGGGGTGCAAAGGTGCTCTGGGTAAGTACCAGTTAGAATGCCTTCAGCAGCCAGTAATAACCAAATGACTGACTCAATGTGGCTTCAACAAGAAGGAATTTATTCTCTCACATAACAGGAAGTCCAGAGAAGGGCTACCCCAGGCCCAATGCCATCAGCAACCTGGTGATATAAACAGGCGAGATTCTTCTTGTCTCTCTGCACTGCCACCCTCCTTGGGTCTGCCTTACTCCTAGGCCAGGCGCCCTCATGGCCGTAAGATGGCCACAGCTCCAGGCCTCAAAGATATGAACGATTTCCAGGGGAAAAAGAGAGATCACTTCTTCCCTTTCAAGCACGGTACAAGGAAATCTCTCGCAGAAGCCCCTCCACTGAGCAAATGCTCCCTGATGTCTCATTGGTCAGAACTAAGTCACATGCTCACACTTCAACCAATCACAGGCAAGGGAGTGTATCTACTGCGGCCAGGGCTCCTACAGTGAAGCACATGGCGCTACTGCTGACAGCTGAATAAAACTGGGCCCAATCGAGGAGGAAAATGAGTCGGGGCTGGGGCAAGGGGGTGGAGAATGCCAGATTAGCAACCCAGGAGCCTCTGGCTGGCCATGATTCACAAGACCCCACCAACCCCAAGGACAAACACCTGTCCTTGAAGGATGCCATTTCTTAGGGACAGAGTCATCACGTGATACTCATGTAACTTGGCCCTCACTTCCATTTTGGAAAATCCTCAGCCTGACTTCCTTACTTAGGCCGGTTCCAACTGCTCAGAGGCCTCGGCCCATGAAAGCCGACCCAATTCAACACAGCATATGCTCTGGGCCCAACTCCATATCATGGGGCCAGAAAGGTAGAACTATGGCCCTTCACCCTCTAGAAGCTGACCATTTGGTAAGAAGACAAGTCACATGCCAAAACAGGCGGAGTAGGGGAGGGAAATAGCCCTGAGCTGGGAGCTGAGAGCAGATAACACCCCCCACCACCAGCAACAGACAACAGCTGGGAACTAGTGAAGGCTTACTCTGTGCAGGCACTAAGAAGCACTTTTAGGTATTCTGGTTTTCTCTTCATCTGATCCTTACAAGCTCCCTGTAAGTTTGGCACTATAGTTACAGGTTCATAATACCTTACCTACAGTTTCTGAAATCCAGGACTCTCTAAAAACCAAAAGTTGTTTTTTGCTGTTAATCATTTATGGGATGGCAAAAACCTCAACTGAACCCATGTGAAGCTATTTATAGTCTATTTCTCCCTTTTGCAGCGACTGCTCATATGCTTTGAGGCAGAAATACTGACCCGTTTTATTACAAAATGCTGCCCCAGACCCCATTGGGAATGTCACATAATGTCCAGTATACATAACATGTTCTAAAAAATTCTGCATTCTGAAATACATCTGGCCCCAAGGGCTTCCATAAAAGGGTTTTGGATGTGTGTCACCGCTCTACGAAGGGGGCTTTGCCAGTTGAAGGTAATCCCTCCTGGGAAGCAGGTGAGCCACGCTTTGAAACCAAGCAACCCAACTCCAAGCCAGAGCTCTTACCCGCTCTGCTTGCTTCCACCACTTGCTTGTTGGTGGCTTTAAGGAGACATCTCCCTCTCTGGAACTGTTTTGTCATCTATAAGAGGCTGGACTACATCAATGGGTCTCAAAGTCCTTTGTTTCAAGTGTATTAGACCTTCCTTCAAAGGAAGCCTTAAGGAAAAGTATGACTGCTCCAGTGAGTGAGGCCTGCTCACCCAACCTCCAGAGCCCTAAAGCATGTTCCCACAGGGGTTCCTGGACAGCACAGTTTGAAAACTGTGATGCAGCATAATCTCTAAGGTCTTCTCTGGTTCTAACGTTGTCTGGTTGCCTTCTGTGAGGCAAACAGCCTTTTCTGTAATGAAAGGATAGCTGGGAGGAACTTGAACCAGACCTTGACAGATGGGTAGGCTTTTAATCTGCAGAGAGAATTCCAGAATCAAATCGTGTGAGCAAAGGTGCACAGACAATAAGCAAGGTGCGTGAGAGGGTCCAGGAGGCCATAGTAGCCGAGGGAGGTGGGGGAACAAAGGCAGTGCAGAGGTCACAGGAGGACATGACCAGACCAAGCAGATGGAGGAGGCCGGCAGCGAGCTGCGCAATCCTAGCCCCACTGTGTGCAGCCACAGAAATCAAGGTCCTTCTGCCCTGACTACCACAGCCACGAGCCCCAGTGCCTAGCTCAGTGCCATCAATCGGTCACTGTCAAATAAATGAGTCTTTTAAATCCAAAATGCAGGACACAGGGTCTGTCACAAAGGCGTGGTCTTCTGGGGACAACAGGACAGAGTATTTGAAAGCAGGAAGACCAGCCTGGAAAGGCCAAAATGGAGGGTCATGGGAGGTCTCACTGGTGTCCTTCCCTGCAGAGGGGAGCAGCTGGGTTCCCAGAAGTCTGTGGTGCCCCAGGCATGTCCAAAGAAGCCACCTCTAAGCAACAGGGCCACCTCACCCCACAGCAGAGACTCTCAGTTAAACCTCTGTCCTGTTTCCCCAGGAGACCCTCCAGCCAGCCAAGGAGGACTACAGTCCACCCGACCCCTCTCCTTCATGGGAGGTGTGCATGAGCCCGGGGGGCGTCCAGGAGCCTGGCACCCTGCACCCCCCACCAAGGGGAAGCCACATTGCTGTAGACACCGCACTTAAAACAGCACGGATCTCCACACCCTCTTCATGGGCTGAATACATTTGCCTACCAAACTTTGCCCCAGAAATATTCCTTGTTTCCCGCACCAGTTCCCTACCTACCCGTCACCAAGAGGTAATTAAAACGTCTCAAAATCTTATAGCATCCAACAGGCAATGATCTCCTCAGGGAGAAGCTACCATTTGGGGCCTATTCTTTCTAAGGGAACTGAGCTTGCCTAAGAAGATTAGCAGGCTGGGGAAGGAGGGAAGCCACCCCGCCCCACAAAAGGGAGCGGCTGTCCATCAGGGCGGGCGCAGACCTCCCAAGTGCCTGCTTGTGTCACTGAGATATGCTGGGTCTTGACAGGGCACTAGCTCAAGCATGTCATTTCTAGGTCCCCACTCTCTTTCTCCCCTGCAGGCTGATAGCTGCGACTTGGCCTTCCTTGCCCAGGGTCACACGGGGTCAGCAGAAGGGAACCAACCCCGTTATGACCATGTGCCCTGGCTGACATGTATCAGCCCACTGAATCCTCACAGGTGCCGTGGGAGAGTGGGCATGCCGAGCCCTGGCTGAGCAGGGAGGAAAGGCAGGCTCCGAGAGGCTAAGAAACAGGCCAGAGGTCACCCAGCCTCTGCAGGTAAAGACCGAATTGTAGCCCAGGTGCCAGGTCACTGCACTTTCACACACAGTGGAAAATGCTCCAGACCTCATCACTGGGAAGCTAGAGGGTGACATTCTGGAGAGAGAGGGCAGCTGGGCCTGTCCTCCCAGGGACGAGGACCAACCTGTGAGCCAAACGGAGTCGGTGTGCGGTTCTCCGTCTTCACTCCTGAGCGCCCGCGCTGCTGCCGCAGCTCCAGGCCAGGGCACCTCAGGCTTTCCCGTGTCCCCCAAGCCCCTGGACACCTTGCTGAGATGTGGATTCTAACCCCACATCTGAAGCAAGCCCAAGAATCTGCATTTCTCACAGGTTCCCGGGTGACGCCCATGCCACTCGTCCCCGGTCCACGCTTCGGGGTGTCAGATGGTGGTCACGAGGCCTAGGCTTCAGGGGGACTATCTCCCCACAACCCTTAACTTAGGGTGACCATTCTCTCCTGGGATTCACCCAGGCCTGGTGCACAGCTAGCTACCACCACATGGGAGTTTTCTGAGATGGTGCAATGAGAACGGTGACTACAGCAGGGTAGAGGCAGAAGATGGATTTCTAGGTTCAGTTTTCAACTTGGCATTTGTCCTTTTCTTCCTTATCCACCTCTTGGCAAAATGTCTAAACCAATTTATCTGAAAGGCGCTGGGCTGGGGCAGCACACTCGGAAAGCGTCCACTATGTAAGTCCTGAATGGGAGGGGCTGCCGCGCTTCCTTCCCGTAAGGAGCTAATGCTGCTGGGTGGGGAAGCCCACTGCAAGGGGCAGCTTTGGAAAGGAGGGTTCCTCTGCTCAGAACTCTCCTGCAGCCCCATCTCAGAGGAAAGCCACAGCCTTACCCAGGGCCTACAAGGCCCCGCCACTGTCTGCCCTTGAAGTCCCCTCCCTAGGACACATTTCTCGCCTCCTTAAGTGTCATCTCGGATGCTGCCTTCTTGGGGAGGCCTTCCACGGCCACCTTACTTAAACTAGTTCCTGCATCCCGCACTCCCAGCGCATCCTGAAAGCACCTATGCCCCTTCCCCTTTTTCCTCTTCTGATAGCACTGACCACCATCTGACACCCTGTAAACTTTACCTAATGATTTTATTGATTATCTGTCTCCCGGCCCCTTCCCTACTGGGATGTGAGTTTCAAAAGGACTGAGATTTTTGCCATTTTTGTCTGTTTTGTTCACTGGTGTATTTCCAGTGCCTGAAACAGTGGCTAGCACAGAGCAGGGACTCGCTCTCTGTGGAAGGAAGGAAGGAAGGGAGGGAGGGAGGGAGGGAGGGAGGGAGGGAGGAAGGAAGGAAGGAAGGAAGGAAGGAAGGAAGGAAGGAAGGAAGAAAGGAAGGAGAGGGAGTGGCTGGCTCTGAGAGATAGTAGCTACCTTAATCCTCATAACAACCCTTGCAAGGTAAGTCATTTAAATCCCATTCTAAAATGAGAAAAATGAGGCTTGAGTGGTTAAGTGATTTGGCCAATGTCACCAAGTCAAGAAGTGGCCAAGGTCACAAGAATCAGGCCCCTGGCTGGCTGGTTCCAAACACTGTACTCTTTTTTTTTTTTTTCCTGTGGTTGTTTTCAAGGTAACTGTCTTAGTATGACAAACATGGCATTCAGTTGCTTTCCTTATTCTAAGCAGCAGATGCTTTAACTTCAGGATTTTGCAAAATCTGCCCAGAACTTGTGCTCATGCACCTGAGAATCTACGGGGGAGCTGGTGCCCCGAAAGCTAGGAAGAAGTCTCTCTGCCAGCCCGAAAGTAGGAAGGCCTCCAGTCAAAGGAAGGAAAGGCCCCTCCTGCAAACAACCCCCTGAACACCAAAGGAGAGCCACAATCATTCTGGTTTGGTTTCATCGTTTTCTTGACTTCATCGTTTTATTTTCCTACACTCGCTCTCTCTGATCTTTTCAAGCCTGGGTAACTTTTTGCCGTCCAAGGCTACCACTCACCATGTGAGTCTCTGGCACAAAAATCTATCTCCCATGAGTTTCCCCAAACTGAACTTGCACACAGACCCATGGACCACAGTGCCCCTGCAAACCCCACTCCCGAGGCCCACTCATGACTGCATCCTAGGCCATCGGGAGCAGCCCCTGGGAAGACAGCCGAGCCTTTCAGGGGCCATGAAGGTGAGGAGGAAAGGCCCAGGCCACCAAAAACCCATCTACCCTCTCATTCCAGGGATCACCATAGCTTGAGTCCCCTGTCATCTGCGTGTCATTCTCAATCACATTAACTCATCTGTTTTGTTTCAATCACTTCTCACTATCTGAAGCTGTGCTGTTTATTTATTTCCATATTTGCTTATCATCTACCTCCTTCTGAGACCAGGGTGAGGGCAGGAGGGCAGGGGCTTGGTCAGTGCTGTTCACCACTGTTCTGTGAGTGGCACAGGTGGGCACGCAAATATTGGGCGAATGAATAAGGAAAGACAGCGGGAAACACGTGGATTCAGAAGGAAAAAGACCAGGCGGCTCACAAGGAAATCCATTTAATCCTAACATCAACCTGCACAGAGGCATCATTCTGCCTGCACAGCTGGGAAGTCACAAAGTAGACCCAAGACTGTGCAACTCCAAGAGGAGAAGAGAAAATGCTGCAGGTAAGCGGAGAAGCTGGTGAGCCCTGCTCAGAGGGCGAGGGGAAGCTGCCTCTGGGGCCCAGGACTGAACGCCATTTCCTCAAAGAGTGACATAACTGAGAAGAGTCCACATTTTCCATCAAGCGGAGCCCAGATAGGGTCTGTCCTATCTCCACGCCCTTGACACCACCATGGCACCTGCGTTCACCCAGAAGATACCTGCCCACAGCACACGTCCATCATTGAGAGTGCACAAAACCAAGTTCTAATTTCCAGGCACTAATACCGTAGGACACAAACATAAACCACCCTCCAGGTGACATCCCTCTCCTTTCTGAGCAGTCTGAAGTGAGAAGGTTGAAAGTAGTGCAGATGTCCTTCCTTAGAGCAGTGCCGCCATCCATTCATTCACTCTTTCATTCATTCGTTCGGCTCACCGGGCCTGGGGAAGCCCAGGATGAAATGAGACAAACCCTCTGCCCTCTGGCCACTGTGCGCTGGTGCCTGTGCTTTGGGCGGGTACTAAAAGACAAGCAAATATTAAAGATACTGGCTTCCAAAACAAATAAGGCCACGTGGAGCTGTGCACTGGAATGGGATTCTGGATGTAATTTTGATTTGATTGGGTACAAGAACCAATTCAGTGAAAGAGGTCATGGACCAACTCCAGGCAGGAGGCTCCTAGTCAGAGGCCGCCTCAGACCCCCTTCTGGCCCAGGCACCCACCCAACTCCATCTCTCAACCTTCTTCACCCACATTCCCACCTCGCTCCACAATCTTCACCCTGCAGGTTCCCCTGGCTCGATTTCTCCTCTGTTCCCAACCCTGACCTTTCGGGTCGGCAGCCTTGATACTACTTCTCTGAACGCCGGGACACACATCCCAACCTGCCTTCCACCACCACCCCACACACCCCGAGTCTGCGCTTCCACCCAGAGCCCCTTAAACATCGTATGTTTACAAACCAGATTTCCCATACTGTGTTCATTCAACACCCCATTCTCCAGACCCCCATAAACACATCCTGATTCCCTGAGCAAACCCTATACACACTGACTTCACCCATGTCCTGAGGGACCCCCTTGACCCTCATCACCTCTAACTTCTTAGAAGCCCCAGGCCGGTCCCTAACCTCCTAGGGTCCCAGTGGAGCAGCGGACCCGCTGAGACCCCCTCCCCGACACTCCAGACTCCGCAGAAGCCCTCCCCGCACCTTTGAACCCCGGACGCCGGCACAGCCCCTGGCCCCCACACCGCGTGACTCGGGACACCCGGGCTCCCCCAGGCCCCGGCCCCGCGCACATCCCCGGGCCGCGGCTCCCTAGAGGCCCGGCCGCGCCCCTGCCAGCGCCCCGTGGCCAGCCGCGCCTCGGGGGCCCGTTCCCGCGGAGGCCGCGGCGCCCCCCGCAGCCCAGGCCGGCGCGCCCGGCGCGTACCGTTGGCGATGAGCTTGGCCGACAGCTGCTTGACGAGCTCGGGGATCCGCTCCCACTGGCACTCGGAGCGGCAGCGCTCGATCTCCGTCTCCAGCCGCGAGCCCGCCTTCTTGGTCGCCATCGCGGCCTGGCCGGGCCCGGCCGCCCGCCCCGCAGGCCCCGCAGGCCCCGCCGCCGCCGCCGCGGCGCCCCCTCGCAGCCTCCCGCCGCCGCCGCGGGCTCGGGCTCCGGCTCCCGGCTCCGCGGCGTAACGGGAGCGCCGGCTGGGGAAGGGGCGGGGAGGCGGGCGGCGGCGGCGGGCGCGGCGGGGCCCCGGGCGCCGCGAGGAGCGGCCCCTGCCGGCCAGGGCCGGAGCCGCAGCACTGGCAGGGGCCGGGGCCGGGCCGGGGCAGAGGCCGGAGACCGAGGCCCGCGGGACGAAGGGCAGGTTGGGCAGAGAGACCAGGGGGGGGGGGTGGGGGGGGCTGGGGGGGGGGGTGGAGACGGAGGGGAAGTGGGGGTGGGGGCGGAGGTGGGGAGCGGAGTGGGAGAGAGATCTGACCAAGGGCAGGTGAGGGGTCTGGTGGGGTAGGGGTCTGGGCAGGATGAAGGTAGGGGAGAGGATCAGGAGGGAGCTAGCGACAGCCTGGGAGCGGGTGGACCCCCAGGAGTCCCACTGCCAAGGGCAGTGACCCTGGGGAAGGTCACCGCCCGGGGGAACCAGTGGGCCTGGTGTGAGGGGTGCGGTGGAGCGGGCCGAGCTTGTCCTGCCATCTCAGGTGTCCAGCGGTTCCCTGGGGCCCAGTTGGCCTGTGACCCTTAGCAGGCGCCCCTCTGCCCCGCAGCCCTAGCCCCTACCCAGCCAGAGGTGGGCGGAGGCGCCTCCATCTCAGGCAAGGCACAGACAGCACCTGCTGGGGTGCCCTAGATGGCTAAGTGAAGACAGGCAGGGGCTGCCTTGGCTCAAACACCAGCTCCCGGGCACCCTGAGGGGAAGGCACAGTCACCAGTGGGGCCTCCTATCTTGGCCACCTAGACTGAGAGTGGCCAGGTGTCCAGCTGTGTTCTTTCAGTGAATCACCTGTCTAGTGATCACCTACTGTGTTCTGGGTGCTGTTTTCGGTGCCGAAGATAGATTGTGAACTAAAAAGACAAAATTACTGCCTTGAGGGAACTTACATTCCATTTGGGGGAAAAAAATAAGCAATATAAAGTAGTAAACTAGAAGGTAAAAATGGTTATTTGAAGAAACAGAGAAGGATCCAGTGAGGAACATAAAGGGTTGGGACAGGCAGGTGGCTCACGCCTGTAATCCCAGCTACTTGGGAGGCTGAGGCAGGAGGATTGCTTGAGCTCAGAAGGTGGAGGCTGCAGTGAGCAGTGAATACACCATTGCACTCCAGCCTGAGCAAGTGTTGCCATTTAAAATGGGGCGGTGAGGGATGCCTTAACAGAGGTGGCATTGGACTTGAAGAAGGTGAGAGGGAACCAAGAGGATATCTCTGGGGGAGGTAATACCCCAGGCAGAGAACACCACAAGTGTGAAGGTGCTGGGGTTAGAGCACATTGGGTAGAGATGGAGAAATGGCAGAGGCCAGAGGGGCTGGGGTGGAGTGAGGGAGAGGGGCTGAGGCAGGAGATGAGCTCCTACAGGCGGGCGTGGGAGTTCTTTTTTTTTTTTCTTCAGACGGAGTCTTGCTCTGTAACCCAGGCCGGAGTGCGGTGGTGCAATCTCGGCTCACTGCAACCTCGGCCTTCCGGGTTCCAGCGATTCTTCTACCTCAGCCTCCCAAGTAGCTGGGACTGCAGGCGCACGCCACCGTGCCCAGCTAATTTTTGTATTTTTAGTACAGAGGGGGTTTCACCACATTGGCCAGGCTGGTCTCAAATTCCTGACCTCGTGATCCGCCCACCTCGGCCCCCCAAAGTACTGGGATTACCGATGTGAGCCGCCGCGCCGGGCAGAGTGTGGGAGGTCTGTGTAGTGCCTGCTGGGCCATTACAAGACTTTGGCTTTTACGCTGGTGGCGTGGAGCAGCCGCGCAGCGCTTTTCACAGAAGAGGGGCGTGATCGGGCCTACACTTTAGGACTACCACTGTGGCTGCGGTGTTGAGAACACTGCCAGGGAAACGGCTGTGGCAGCAGCAGTGTTGGATTCTGGGTCCTGCACTTGAAAGTGAAGCTGTCAGTGTGGAAGGGTCCGTAGCCTGCGCAGTCAGAGGAGCCACTGAGCGTCAGCGTCATCCCTTCTGGGGGCCCCTTTCCCCAGCTTTCCAAAAGCAATCACACGCAGGTTCTCATCCCCACCACAGCCCGCAGTTTACGAAGAACACACATTGTGGACCTCAGTTTACCATTGTGGAGGCTGAAACACAGACATTTAAGAGCGGTGAGGAGGGAAGACCAGGAGACGTTTTCTGACGTGACCACTGTCACTTTCAGGCACCTCAGGGACTGCCGAGGTGATGGAAGTTGAGCTGCAGGCCCTAGGCCCTGTGGCCAGCCCAGAGAAAGGGGAATTCGAATGTTCGAGTTTCAACAGGGGACCCTTTAGTGCCCTGGCCCTTAGCTTCTGCCAAGACGAATGGGAAGGGAAGGAGAAGAATTCTCCAGAGCCGACGTTTCCTCTCTCGACAACCTCCTGTTCTCCCAACTCCAGTCTGTCCAGATTTGCTGGGAATATTCTCTGCCTGATCCAGGAGACAGATTCCTGGGCCTTCTTTCAGATGCAGGCCAAAGGTCACGGAGAAGTCTTGCTTAACATCTGACGACCCTGTGTGACGGCACTTGCTGTGTCCCTCTGGGAATGGGCAGGGTCTTACTGATGACTAACTCATACCCTGCCTCAGTCACCACCCTGGAAGGTGAATGACTAGGGCCATCCGTCTGCCTCCCCAGCTGATGAGATGTCTTCACGAGGGCGGGTGCTGCCTGGGCCGCGGCATTTAACCTCCCCAGGCCTCGGTTCCTCGGCTGTGATACCTCCCACCTGAAGCTGGTTGAGGAGGAAATGAGGAGATACAGGTAGGACACATAGAACAGTGCCAGTGTGCCAACAGAGTGCCGTGTCAGCTGTCAGTCTGTGTCTCTCTGCCTCTTGCACCCCACATAGGCCCTGGCACAGTGTGGAAACTTAAAGGAACAAGGCTGGAGTCCCCAAGGTCTAGAACCAGCCTGGAGTGCTTTTCCTTAGGATGTGACACCCTGATGAGGAATCCATGTCACTACACTCCAGGTTTCCACCTTCCCACCCTGCAGGGGCCCAACGCCAGAATATTCTTCAGACCATGTGCTTGGGCGCAGAGGTTGCTGGGTATGGGGCTTGGGAGCAGAAGCTGACAATCATGGTCTGCCTGAAGCAGGAGAGAGAAGGAACCCTCTGGGCCTTCGCCATGGGAGCCTGAGAGCCCAGGGGCCCTGGGGCCTCTGGCTCCTTCCTGCCTCTCCCTGCCATATTCTGCCCTCATCCATGGCTGGCATGGCAATCCTAGAGAGGCACAAGTGGTCCTATGAGGACAAAGTCCCTGGATGGTTCTCCAGGTGTATTTACCTGCAGGCAGCACTCAGGTAAACTCAGGAGTGAGAAGGCATTCATGCTCATAATAGTAATTAAGCCAGTATCTTTTCCTCTAGGCATTCAGGTAGTACAGGTTAGACAAGGATGTGAAAAATCACAGCCTATAGGCGCAACCCCGCCATGGGGCCTGGGGTGCCTGGCAGGAAAGAAGTGGAGGACAGCTGGGAAGGGAGTCTGACTTCTGGCCAGTTCCTTAAGAACAGCTGGGGTGCCGGGAGCAGTGAAGACAGGCAGTAGACTCCTTCCAAAGGCCAGTGCAAACAGGGGCTTGTGTAGTCTGCAAACCTCCCAGTTCTCAACTCCAAAAGTCTAGATTCGATGCTCAATCAGAATAAGGGAAGAGGTGAGCAGCGGGGGGTGGGGGGGGGGAGAGGGAGACAGAGGAGGAGAAGAAAAAGGGGGAGGGGAGGAGAGGGGAGGGGAGGGGAGAATGAAACAGGGATTGTGGCCAGGGTAGGGAGGAGGGAATTTAGGGGAAGGAGACACTGGTAGGAGGAGGGGTCAGAACTTTGCCCTCTCTCCTCCCTGGCCTGGCCTGGAAGACTCTTCCCCAGAAACCCATGTGGTCCCTCCCCGCCTGCCTTCTGAAGGGAGGGAGGGAGATCACATCCTCACAGAGACCTTCCCCGACCACCCTGTCCATATTCGCTCCCCTTCATTCCCTTATCCCCTTACCCTGTTATAGTCTTGCCCCACCTGATCTATGGTTATTAACTGAGTGTGTGTTATCCACCTCCCCTCACTAGAACAAAAGCCCGAGGAGGGCAGGGATTTGCGTGTGGTTTTGTTCACAAAGCATTCCTGGCACTGCACAGTGAGTATTCAGTCAATACTGGTCGAATGAATGAATGGAAGGAAGGTGGAGGGCTGGGGTGGGCAGGTGAGATCCCAGTGGACAGCCCATGGGGAAGTGGGGATCCACTGACTGAAGCTGACGGGCAGGTTTAAGCAGGAGACAGAAACCCAGAAACAGGGATCCACAGGGGCCTCAGTGTACCAGCAGAAGAGTAACCACCTCTAACCTTTGACCTCACCTTGCTGGGCAACAGCCCTGCCCTCTCGCTGCCAGAGCCAGGGACAGGCCTTGGAGCCCCGGAAGGCGCGAGCCATCAGCAGCTGGTGCTGTGGGCGGTCGCCGGGAACCTGGAAACCACGCCGCAGCTTGCAGGCCCGGGGCGTGAGTCATGGTAGCTGCCTTCAGCTGGCTTTTAATTATGTAATATTTGATACAAACAAAAATACCCAGACTCAAGAGGCACCCACATAATGAAATAATAAGAATGATAAGATGAACACCAGCGAAACTGTTGGCTATCCCAGAGCGAACTGCATGTTGATTTGGGGGTGGTTATACCCTTGCTTTGTTTTTTAGCTAGTTTTTATCACTAGACTTGCTTTCTGCCACTTCTTATAACGTGGGTACAACATGTAACCCTGTACACCAGAGGTCTCCAGCCTTTTTGGCACCAGGATCCAGTTTCATGGAAGACAGTTTTTCCATGGCGAGGGGAAGGTGGGGGGATGGTTCTGAGATGATTCAAGCACGTTACATTCATTGTGCACTTTAGTATTACTGCGTTGTAATATATAATGAAATAATTCTACAGTTCACCATGACATAAAAGCAGCAGGAGACCCGAGCTTGTTTTCCTGCGACTAGACGGCCCCATCTGGGGGTGGTGGGGGACAGGCATTAGATCCTCATGGGGAGCGAGCAACCTGGATCCCTCACTGCACCGTTCACAATAGGGCCTGCGCTCCTGTGAGAATGGAATACCGCAGCTGACCGGACGGGAGGCGGAGCTGGGGCGGGCTGAGAGCCATGGGGAGGGTTGTAAATACAGATGAAGTTCTGCTTGCTCACCCACCTCTGCACCTCCTGCTGTGCGGCCTGGCTCCTAATTAGCCGGTACCGGTCTGTGGTCCAGGGCTTGGGGACCCCTGCTATACATGATATTGTTTGGTTTCACTTGTTTTGAGCTTTCTTAAAATGCCGTCGTGTCTCCTTTTCTCTGGAGTGTCATATTCCATGTCACGACTGTGCCACACTTGAATTAGCCATCCCCCAGGTTTATCAGACCTCCAGTACCCAGGTTTGCTTTCCTGAACAAGATTGTTGTTTATAAAAGCTGCATCCGGCTGGGCACGGTGGCTCACGCCTGTAATCCCAGCATTTTGGGAGGTGGAGGCAGGCAGATCACCTGAGGTCGGGAGTTTGAGACCAGCCTGACCAACATAGAGAAACCCCGTCTCTACTGAAAATACAAAATCAGCCAGGAGAGGTGGCGCATGCCTGTAATCCCAGCTACTCGTGAGGCTGAGGCAGGAGGATGGCTTGAACCCGGGAGGCAGAGGTTTCGGTGAGCCGAGATCACGCCATTGCACTCCAGCCTGGGCAACAAGAGCGAGACTCCATCTAAATAAATAAATAAATAAAAGCTGCATCCGTGCCATTGTCTCGAGCAGGGTCTCCGAGGATGGATTGAAGAGGGCTCTGTGCCCCTCCCCCTTGGAGTTCCCTGAGATTCCCCTGACTTTCTTCCCAAGGGCCACTTCCAGCTGCCCGGAACCATGATTCCTGTTGTAGGGACAAAGCAATGGGAAACTTGCTGGGCGACTGCACTATAGGCACTAATGCTGGTGCTTCTAATTCACCATCTGTTGCCATCGGAGAGGGACGGCCAGATGAAGGCCAACCAGCCGCCCAGTAGAGTGGTTTAATTTAAACAAGGTAGTTGATTCACACTTCAGGAGTTTGTTTGTTTGTTGGGTTGTTTTTGGTTTATTTGAGATGAAGTGTTGCTATGTCGCCCAGGCTGAAATGCAGGCACCATCTTGGCTCACTGCAGCCTCTGCCTCCTGGGTTCAAGTGATCCTCCTGCCTCAGCTTCCCAAGTAGCTGAGATTACTGGCATATCCCAATATGCCTGGTTAATTTTTGTATTTTTAGTAAAAAAGGGGATTTTACCATGTTGGCCAGACTGGTCTTGAACTCCCGACCTCGAGTGATCTGGCTGCCTCAGCCTCCCAAAGTGCTGGGATTACAGGTGTAAACCACCACACCCAGTTGACATCAGGAGTTTTAAAGAGAAATCACATACTAGGTAGGCACAAGGGACCTGGTTGTTCCTGGGGAGTCGTATCAGCAAACAGATTTGAAGTTTGCACTTCGGACATGATAGTATTTTTTAAAAAGTCCAGGTGTGGTGGCTCATGCCTGTAATCCCAGCACTTTGGGAGGCCGAGGCGGGCGGATCACGAGGTCAGGAGATTGAGACCATCCTGGCTAACATAGTGAAACCCGTCTCTACTAAAAATACAAAAACTTAGCGGGGCATGGAGGTGGGTGCCTGTAGTCCCAGCTAATGGGCTACTCGGGAGGCTGAAGCAAGAAAATCGCTTGAACCCAGGAGGCGGAAGTTGCAGTGAGCCGAGATCGCACCACTGCACTCCAGTCTGAGAGACAGAGCAAGACTCTGTCTCCAAAAAAAAAAACAAGCTAATTCTCATTTTGTGTGAAGGAACCTTATAGACACAGAATCTGCTTCAGTTAGGAATTGTGAGTGATCCTCCCCTGCATAAAGCCAATAATCTGCAAGGTTTCCACAGTGCAAGTCAACAAATATTTATTGAGTAGCTACTATGTGCCGGACACAGTGTTAGGCCTTAGTGGTACAACATTGTGTACGGTAAGGTCCCATCCCTCAAGGAGCTCACAGTTTAGTGGGGGAAGGAAGTGAACAACAACTCTGCAGGTGGACTCAGAGGAGCAGCAGGAATTCACTGTGGCGGGTACTCCAGGAAATCTTCCTGGAGAATGTTACCCCCAAGTCAAGCCTTGAAAAAAGATTTCAGGTCCAGTCTGCTTACCAACTCTCACCATCTAAAAAAGTGGTCCTGGGTTTTCAAAACTCCTGCACTCAAAATGGGGTCACAGTGTTCAGACACACCCAGTCCCAGATCACCCCTAACCATCAGATGAGAAAAGCCCGACAGTCTGGCCTCCTTTCCTGCAGCAAAGCACTTGGTGGTCAGAAGGGTTGGGGGTGAAGGTCTGTGTGACCTGCTGGACAGCTGGCAAGGCATACAGACACTTCTGATTGCTTTCTTCCTCCCAAATCAAATGTTCAAGGTATTAAAGCCATGCTGATTGCATGAACTGTTTCCTGGGGACTGGTAGGGCATTCCATTCCTCCCCACATTTGGGAGTCCAAACCGAGGTGGAGGGGTCAAGTGCTGCCCATCAACTAACTTGTTCATGATCAGGTACACTTCAGTTTCCTTATTTGTAAGAGGAGAACGCTAGTTGAGAAGATCCTGGGCTCCGGTCAGGGATTCTGTCCTGTCAAAGTGAGAGTGGCTGGAATGGGATTGGTATATGGGTGCTCCCATCCCACCGAGGGTCCTCTTCTGAGCTCTCAGGCAGCAAATTAAAAATAATAACAATTGCCAGGCAAGGTGGCTCACACCTGTAGTCCCCACTTTGGGAGGTCAAGGCGGGTGGATCGCCTGAGGTCAGGAGTTCGAGACCAGCCTGGCCAACATGGTGAAACCCCATCTCTACTAAAAATACAAACATTAGCTGGGGGGGGTGGTGGACATTTGTAATCCTAGCTGCTCGGGAGGCGGAGGCAGGAGAATCGCTTAAATCCTGGAGGCAGAGGTTGCAGTGAGCCAAGATCCGTCCACTGCACTCCACCCTTGGTGACAGAGTGAGGCTGTCTCAAAAAATAAAAACAAATACTAAAAATAAAAACGAATAATAATAAGGCGTCTGACAAAAATCTTGAAGTTAGGAGACTTGGATTTGATTTTCATCTTTGTAACTGACCTGCCCCGTGACTTTGTGAAAGGCGTTTCCCCTCTCTGGGGGTGTCAGTGGACTGATTCCCAGGTTAGCTGTGGGGGAGAGGATCACTGGCATTTCACGGTAAGGTGCGGCTTGAAAAGTCCATCTACCTCGAAGCCAGAGAACACTCCACACAATACACGACTGAAACGGGTGGGAAGCGGGATGTGTCAGGGAGGAAGGCAAGGGACGATGACGGTCCCAGCAAAATCCCGGGAACACGCGCGTCAAAGGGTCAGCACGGAGAACCAGGCCCTTGGCTGGTTGAAAGGAACACTCGATTCTTTCTCAGAAAGCAGCCGTGCCTCCTGAGGGGTCTGCTGTCTGAGAGAAGCCTTCGAGGCTCGCAGACCTGGTGAAGAACCTGCCTTCAGCCCCGGGGGGCTGGGGCCGGCGCCGCTTTCCGGAGTCGAACGAAAGGAGCCGACCCGGCGCGGCGGCAGCAGCCAATGAGGGAGCCTTCTGATGAGGTCATGCAGTTCCTTGGCGCTTCATTGGCGGATCCTTCGCGGGGCTGCAGCGCAGGCTGCGGGGCGGGGCAGAGGCGGTGCCTGCCAGAGCCTGGACGTAGTTCTGTGCGCGGTTCGATTCCCCACACTTCCTCCCAGCGCTTATTTCCCCTGAGCGCGATGGGTCAGTACCGGTCTCTTTAAGGGAGCAGTGAAAATACCAGAAAAAAGAGCTCTTACCCACCCCAGAGACTGAGTTTACTTATTTTGGGGGAACCCTCATTTTCTTTAGTAAAAGGGGAGGGTTGGTTTGTTTACTTTTGTTTCAATCCAGCCAAACACACTATCAAGTCTAACCATTTAGCAACACTGAGAGAACGTCCATTGGTAGCCTTTTATTTCCCCATGGTGGTCCCCTAATCACGCACACCGCCCCCCACCCCACCGTGTTGGGAGAACCGAACACCAGCGTTGTTCCACAGATGTGGAAACAGACCCAAGTGACTTGCGCAGGGTTATGTGGCCATTCAGTAGGACCGTGGGAAACAGAGAACTAAGCTCTTGGTCTCTGGCTGCATGCCCAGGGGACCCACCCTCATCACCCTGGTCACAGCCCAAGGCTCCTTGCAAGGCAAGGCAGTGCAGTCAACTTTGCTGCTTCCTGTTGCAGGCTTTTCGTACATCAGTTTCATTTCCAAAATACTGCTATAGTTATCTATGGTCAGCAGAAAGATGCTGACAGCACTGTCTATTCTAGAAAGCTATTTTCTAATGAACTACAGCGTGAGGGACGGTTGGAATGTCCCTGGTGCTGAAGGAGCCTGGCAGCTGTTACGCTGGTTCTTAGCCCACCAGGCCTTCCTTTTTAAGGGTATCTAGAAACTTGTGCAACGCCTCTGTTTTGCTGCAGTCTAAGGATGCAGACCCTTTGCCCAGAATGAAACAGAGTTTTAAGTGATGTGTACAGAACACTCTTCTAAAGAGCATCTCCAGGAAATGCAACCCTGGCACCTGGCCTGGGCCCTCAAATATGCGTTGAATGACTGATGCAGGCTGGATGCCTTTTATGAGACTCAGAGGTTGTGAGGGCCAGGGAAGGCAGGCAGCAGAGAGATTGCAAGGCTGGGCGTGGTGGCTCACACCTGTAATCCCAGCACTTTGGGAGGCTGAGGTGGGCAGATCATTTGAGCTCAGGAGTTCAAGACCAGCCTGGGCAACATGGCAAACCCCTGTCTCTATTTTTATTTTGAAAAAAAAAAAAAAGAAAGAAAAAGAGTGAGAAAAAAAAAAGAAAGATAGAAGAAAGGAAGGGAGGGAGGGAGGGAGGAAGGAAGGAAGGAAAGAAGGAAGGAGTGCAGTTAGATGGCCTCACTCGTGGGAGGATGCCATTTGTCATCTGGGATCTTTATCTTCTTCCCTGTGTTTGAGGAATCCCCCACCAGAGATGCTGAAAATGCCAGGCACTCATTGTGCCAGACTCCCTTGTGGCTACAGTGAGGGTGGGGAATCTCAACCCCGCCAGGCAGACGCCACTCAGAGAGCAGGTGCAGGAGCGTGGGCAGCCTGATTCACAGGAATCTCAGGTGGCAGCTGCTCTGGCAAGCCATGTGGGTGGGGCTGGGGCGCATTTGGGTGTCTGTGCTCCGTAGTGGTGGCAGCACTTTTCTGCCTTGCCAGACCAGTCCTGAGGAGGATGTCCAGCCTCCCAGCCTGGGCCCCTTCCTCCCAGAATGTGTGCCCCTTCCATGATGAGGTCCACTTCTACCTTACTCAGCCAGAGCTGGTTCCTGTGGTTTGTAGCAGAGAACTGGACTGCTGAAGGAGGCTTCCTGTAGGAGGGACAGGCACTGGCTGGGCAAGAAGGGATGGGTGCCCAGGCAGAGAAAATGGCACCAGGCTAAGGGTGGGGAGCAGACGGAGGATGGAGAGGCATCGTGGTACCATTTTCTTCAGACCAAGTCACAAGTTTCAGAGTTGTGCGGAGGGAAATGAGTCACATTGCCAGGTCGGGTGTCCTCCAGCCTCTCACAGGAGTTACAAAGGCTCCCGGGAGTCATGATTGGGCTGGAGGGTTTTCCTACAGGTCGGCTTTTCCCCTTCCCTCCTTCCTTCCCTCCTTCCTTCCCTCCTTCCTTCCTTCCTTCCATTCTCCCCTCCTTCCTTCCCTCCTTCCTTCCATCCTTCCTTCCCTCCTTCCTTTCTTTTTCTTTCCTTCTTTCCTTCCTTCTTCCTTTTTTAGACAGCGTCTTGCTCTGTCACCCAGGCTGGAGTACAGTGGCACAATCTCAGCTCACTGCAACCTCAGCCTCCTAGGTTCAAGTGATTCTCCTGCCTCAGCCTCCCAAGTAGCTGGGATTACACATACCTGCCACCACGCCTGGTTAATTTTTGATTTTTAGAGATGGGGTTTCACCATATTGGCCAGGCTGGTCTCAAACTCCTGACCTTAGGTGATCTGCCTGCCTCAGCCTCCCAAAGTGCTGGGATCTGAGCCTTTTACTCCAAACACTTGTGCTTTTTCCCCCAGTGGGAAGGGAGGTTAGGTTTAAGAGAGGAGATCAGGCTCCTGGTAGCCTTTTCCTAGGTGGGCTTCTCTGATTTGATTAGGAAGCCCCAGCTTGCTCCATAAAGCTAAGTCCTTCACCTAAAGTCCGATTTTAACTCGGGGTGAAAACTTTCTTTTTAGAATGGAAGATGAGCTTAAAACGCCTGTTTCCCCAGCCCCAGCATAGCCCTTGCATTTACGCCTTGATGAGTGAACTCACTGCAGTGGGACCTGCCTCCGCTGCTCTGTGTTAATTGAAATGGGTGTTGGGGGACGCCATTCCCTGAGTCACCCTTTCCCACGTGGGGAAGCTCTGGGGGTGCTGGGGGCCTGGGGATGAGCTGCCTTCTTGGGAGCAGAATTTCAGAGAGCAAGGAGGGCTCAGGAGCCTGAGGGTGAAGGAGGGGTAGGGAAAGCCTCCAGAAGGCAGGGGCAGGGGCTGGCATCCCTGACAGGTTTCCCACCCCTCCGCACAGGCCTCCTTCCCAGCAAAGATGCCAGATGCCCAGGGCTGTCACCTTTCCCCCAAGGGGCAGTAGGAGCTCTCTAATCCTCAGACCTTCCCAGACCTGCCTCAGATGGACCCTCAAGAAAGGAGAAAGCCAGCTCTCGGGGGCTGAGCTGTGGGTCAGCCATCTCGTCCCTACCCCTGGCTCAAACCATGAATGCCGCCCGCGCTGCGTGCCTGTCCACAGGACGTGTCCACCAGGCACCTGCCGGCACAGCGGGCTTTTGGAGCACAATCTGGACAGAGGCTGGTGAGGACATAGCTCTCCGGGAGGACTTGCCACTCTGGGAGCACAAGCCAGTGTCCCGCCCCTGCCGCCTCTGCAGGCCTTTCACTCTGCGTGTCAGCTTCTCCCTGGTCCCTTCCTGGGGGGTGTGGAGTCCCAGGGGCCACAGTTCATGCCTCGGCCCTCGTTGCATTCCCCAGGACGCCCATCAGCCTTGGGCTGGGCCTTAGCAGGACCTCGACAGGCACCCATCAGTTCACTTGTCCATTCAGTGATCCCTCAAAGGAGTGAGAAGGAACACCCCTGCCGAACGCCGCCACCCTCTGCCCCAGGCTCATCTCCTCCCCAGGAGGAAGGACTAGTTGCGGTTCCCAGCTTTGCCTTTCATCATTTTGTCTTACACTTTGTGCTGTTCCTGTCATGAGCTCCCACCGTTCCTCTTCCGGCAGAGGCATTTGGGTATTCATTTGCTTCTCCAAACAGACTATGAGTCTGGGTCATAGTCTGTTTAGAAAGGCCAGGCCTGGCTGGGCACGGTGGCTCATGCCTGTAATCCCAGCACTTTGGGAGGCCGAGGCGGGTGGATCACGAGGTCAAGAGATCGAGACCTTCCTGGTCAACATGGTGAAACCCCGTCTCTACTAAAAATACAAAAAATCAGCTGGGCATGGTGGCACGTGCCTGTAATCCCAGCTACTCAGGAGGCTGAGGCAGGAGAATTGCCTGAACCCAGGAGGCGGAGGTTGCGGTGAGCCAAGATCGCGCCATTGCACTCCAGCCTGGGTAACGAGAGCGAAACTCCGTCTCAAAAAAAAAAAAAAAAAAAAAAGGAGAAAGGCCAGGCCTGGGTCAGGGTCATGTCACCGTCTCCCACATCATGTGGCACGTAGTTGGCAGGCCATGTGGGTTTTGAATGAAGGAGCAGTCACAGAGCAGAGTTGTCAGGCTGAGAGGCTGCCCACCCCCTACAACATTTGGGAAGTGTGTTGTAATGTGTGATTTTTTTAAAAAAAAAAAGTTGCCTGAGAGATAGACCCCATAGCATGCAGCTCCCAATTTAAAGCTCAGAATTCAAAAGTTAGGGGTATAGTTACAGACTACGATCCACTTAGGAGCATTTTTTTCTGAACGCTCCCATAAAAGAGACTCCATGCGCATCAGCAATCAGTCTGTATTTCCCCTCCTGGTGTGATCTATATATACCCGTCCACAGTTCCTGACTCATAACTCCCATAGCCCTCCCCTGTTACACAGAATCTCTCTTTGACCTTCTCTTACCCTCCTTTAAGCTGCCACAGAGGGTCCTGCCCCAGACCCTGGAGAAAAGAGCACTACACAAAGAGGGGGAAAGAATCGGAACAGATGAGACTTGCTGGGTTTAGATCATACTCCTTGGGTCTAACCACATTTCAACACGGTTGTCCATGCAGCAGTCATGCTGCGGGATTCAAAGCCTCTGTAAAAATCCAAGAGGATTGGGCTGGAGAGCTCTAGACAGCTGACCACTAGGAGGGGCCTGGGGGGGGGGGGGGGGGGCGGTGCGCCTGGGGAGGGCATGGAAGTCCGCACCCTATCCCACGTGTCTCACCCTCTGCGTCTCTTCATCTGTAACTTTGCAATATCCTTTATAATAAACTGATAAACATAAGTTTTCTCTCGAGTTCTCTGAGCAGCTCTAGCAATTAATTCAACCCAAAGAGGGCGTTGTGAGATCCCCTCCCCACCCCAACTTGAAGCTGATTGGTTAGAAGTGCCAGAGGCCTGGACTTGTGACTGGTGTTGAAGGAAGACACAGTCGGGGGCTGAGCCGTCTTCCTGCGGGAGCTGACCCTAGCTCCATATAGATAGTATCAGACCCAGCTGGTGCCCCAGGCTTGTGGGCGGGGAAACCACCCCTCCACCTTGGTCACAGAAGTCTGTGTTGATTGTTGTGGCGTGAGAACAGAAGAAAACAGGGCTTGAGTTTTTCCAAAACATCCCCCACCCGCCAGCCCTAGGATTTTCTGTCTCCATGGATTTACCTGCTCCAGCCATTTTGCAGACATGGAATCATACAACATGAGGCCTTTTATAACTGGCTTCTTTGACTTAACACAATGTTTTCAGGGTTCCTCCGTGCAGTAGGCTGTATCTGCACTTCCTCCCACATGAGGGCTGACTCCTATTCCATTGTGGGGGTGCCATATTCATTCATCCACTCATCAGGAGCTGGGCATCGGGTTGACCCCACTCTTTGGTTGAGAGTGATGCTGCTGTGTACATTCTGTACAAGTTTTTGTGTAGACATGCATTTCCATATCACTTCGGTGTAGATGTAGGAGCAGAATTGCCAGGTCATACAGGTAACTCTATGTTGAACCTTTTGAAGAACTGGTAAACCATTTTCCAAAACAGCTGCATCATTTTACATCTCACCAGCAACGCATAAGGCTTCGGTTTCTCTCCTTCCTCCACATCTGTCTGTTTTCTCTCCACACCTGTCCTCCCGCCATCCCAGTGTATGCGAGGCATTCCATTGTGGTTCTGATCTGTATTTCTTTGATGACTAATGATGTGGATTGAGCAACTGTTCAGGTGCTTAGTGGCCATTTGTCCATCTTTGAGGAATTCAGATTTTTTGCTTATTATTTATTTGAAACGGAGTTTTGCCCTTGTTGCCCAGGCTAGAGAGCAATGGTGCAATCTCAGCTCACCACAGTCTCCGCCTCCCAGGTTCAATTGATTCTCCTGACCTCAGCCTCCCTTGAGTAGCCGGGATTACAGGCATGCACCACCACCCCTGGCTAATTTTGTATTTTTAGTAGAGATGGGGTTTCTCTATGTTAGTCAGGCTGGTCTCGAACTCCCAACCTCAGGTGATCCACCCCCGGCGGTCTCCCAAGGTGCTGGGATTACAGGCATGAATCACCATGCCCGGCCTCTTTGCTGATTTTTAAATTGGGTTACTTGGGTTTTTTTTTCTTTCATTATTGAGTTGTAAGTGTTATTTATATATTCTAGATACAAGTCTCTTATCAGATATATGATTTGCAAGTATTTCTCCCATTCTGTGCATTGTCTTTCTACTGTATTGACAGTGTTCTTTAAGGTACAATTTTTTTTTTCTTTTATTTTTGAGATGAGTCTCACTCTGTCGCCCAGGCTGGAGTGCATGGCACAATCTTGACTTACTGCAGCCTCTGCCTCCCAGGTTCAAGCAATTCTCCTGCCTCAGCCTCCTGAGGAGCTAGGATTAGCAGCACCTGCCACCAGTGATTTTTGTATATATTTTTTTGAGACAGAGTCTCATTCTGTTGCACAGGCTAGAGTGCAGTGGCACAATCTCCACTCTACCTCCGCCTCCTGGGTTCAAGCGATTTTCCTGCTTCAGCCTCCTGAGTAGCTGGGATTACAGGCACACACCACCACGACTGGCTCATTTTTGTATTTTTAGTAGAGATGGGGTTTCACCATGTGGCCAGGGTGGTCTCGAACTCCTGACCTCATGATCTGCCCACCTCGGCCTCCCAAAGTGCTGGGATTACAGGCCCGAGCCACCATGTCTGGCCCTAATTTTTGTATTTTTAGTAGAGATGGGGTTTCACCAAGTTGGCCAGTCTAGTCTTGAACTCCTGACCTCAAATGATCTGCCTGCTTCAGCCTCTCAAAGTGCCAGGATCATAGGCATGAGCCACCGCACCCAGCCACAAATGTTTTAGATGAAGTTCAATTTATCTAATAATTTGTTCTTTTGTCGCCTGTGTTTGGGTGGTGTACTTACAACGTTGCATGATCTGAGGTCATGAAGATTTATATCTATTTCTAATCCTAATAATTTTGAAGCTTTAGCTCTTGGGATGGGGTCTATGATTTTTTTTTTTTTTTTTTTTTTAGACAGAGTCTTGCTCTGTCGCTCAGGCTGGAGTACAGTGGCGCGATCTCGACTCACTGCAACCTCTGCCTCCGAGGTTCAAGCAATTCTCCTGCCTCAGCCTCCTGAGTAACTGGGATTACAGGCACGTGCCACCACGCCCAGCTAATTTTTGTATTTTTAGTAGAGACAGGGTTTCACCATGTTGGTCAGGCTGGTCTCGAACTCCTTACCTCGTGATCCACCTGCCTTGGTCTCCCAAAGTGCTAGGATTACAGGCATGAGTCACTGCGCCTGCCTCTGTGATCCATTTTGAATTAATTTTTTGTATATGGTATGAGATGGGGGTCCAAATTAACTCTTTTACATGTGAATATCCAGTTGTTCCAGAACCATTTATTGAAAAGATGCTTCTTTCCCCTATTGAATAATCTTGGCACTCTTGTCAAAAACCAACTGACCAGAACTCCACGGGTTTATTTCTGGACCTGAATTTGATTCCATTGATGTATGTGCCTACCCTTATGTCAGTCACATACTGATTGTCTTGATTATTGTAGCTTTGCAGTGACTTTTGGAATTGAGGTCTTAGTTTTGTTCTTCTTTCATAAGATTGTTTTGCTTTTGGGGGCTCCCTTATATTTCCATATTAAAATTTGGATCTGTCAATGTCTGCACAAAGAGCAGGATTTTAATTGGGCTCATGTTGAATCTGTAGATACATTTGAGGAGTACGGCCACTTTAAGAATATGAAGTCTCACTCTGTCTACTTCTTTGTGTCCCTTGTCTCTGCAGAGCTATTGTTTGAAAGAGACCTGGGAGCCAGATTTGCTGGTTTCAGCGGGGCATGAAGCATTTGGTAGCTGCAATCAGAGACCTTTGCTTTTCCTCCTGGAGAGACCTTTGAGGATCAAGGTTCACCTTCCTGCATGATCATTTCCTTCATGAATGCCAGAATTCCTAGGCCCAGTCTGGATGCAATTTCCCAGGGCTTCCTTCCCACCCCAGGCCTGACCAGCAAATAAATGCTCCCAACTGAGACCTCAGAAACGCTCACCACATTAACACAGCCACCGCTTTAATACCTAGGGCTCGAATATTTTTGTTGCATAAATAATCAAGTCATCCAGGAAAACAGTCACCTCCAGGGTCTGTTGAAGGGCACCGAAAAATTAGCTGGGCACGGTGCTGCGCACCTGTGGTCGGAGCTACTTGGGAAGGTCGCTTGGGCCCAGGAGTTCAAGGCTGCAGTGAGCTATGATCATGCCACTGCACTCCAGCCTCGGTGACAGAGGGAGACCCTGTTTGTAAAAATAAAAATACATTCTGAAAAAGGAGACAATTAAGCTGAAGGCACCAGGCTGAGGGCAGGCATGGGGAAGCCTCAGGGCAGAGGAACGGCAGCGAAGGTCTCCTGCCAGGTGGTGTCAGGAGAGCAGGGGCAAGGGCGGGGCCAGGAGCCGGAGAGTGGGGAGCACGGGGGGCCTCGTGGCTTTATCCTCCCAGCACCGGGCACCACAGAGGGGGCTGCAGTGGGAATGATCAGACTGGAATTTTTATTCACTTTTCAGATTTAAATTTTTAGATGGTCATTGAGGTGACTCCAACCTCTAAAATCCCTGATCAAAGTCTAATGCAGAAGCCCTGACCCCCACTCTGGGGACCGTGGCCAGGAAGGCCTTTGGGGTGGCTTGTTGTCCACATCTGCAGTCCGATCAGGGGCCCCATGTAGAAACCACAGCTCATGCTACTTTCATTTACTTAAGAGCAGGGGACACTGAGCTTCCGGGAGTTTCCTTGGCTCCCAGAGGCACCCTGGGCTGCCCTCAGGCCCTCGCTGAGCTGAGACCCTGTGACACAGCACAGGGACATTTCTGGGCTGATGAGCTCTGAACACGTGCCCAGGAAGGGGAAGTTTTCTCGAAGGCCTTCTCTCTTCCTCTCCAAAATCTCAGGAAACCTACAGAGCCACCTTCTGACAAAGGATAGCATGGTCAGTGGGGTGGCCAGCTTGAGGGGGGATGGGCGCCCAGCTGTGAGGGTGGAGGGGTGTCCAGATATGAGGGTGGGGGAAGCACACTGGCTTGCTCCCACCAAGGCTGGCCCACTGGCTTGTCCCCGATGAAAGACTTCTCAGAGAACATATATGGCCCCTAATTATAGTGGGCACATAGTAGCTTGAAAGGAAAGTGCGCTGGGCCGGTGGTAATCCCAGCACTTTGGGAGGCTGAGGCGGGTGGATCACCTGAGTTCAGGAGTTTGAGACCAGCCTGGCCAATATGGCTAAACCCTGTCTCTACTGAAAATACAAAAGTTAGCAAGGTGTGGTGGTCCACACCTGTAATCCCAGCTACTTGCGAGGCTGAGACAGGAGAATCACTTGAACCCTGGAGGCGGAGGTTGCAGTGGGCCAAGATTGTGCCACTGCACTCCAGCCTGGGTGACAAAGTGAGACTCCATCTCAAAAACAAAACAAAACACAGTACAACAACCATTTACATAGTATTAGGTATCATAAGTCACCTGGAGATGATTTAAAGTATACAGGAGGATGTGTGTAGGTTATAGGAAAATACTATGTCATTTTATTTAATTGATTAATTAATTTATTTTGAGACAGAGTCTCACTCTCTCGCCTAGACTGGAGTGCAGTGGCGTGATCTTGGCTCACGGCAACCTCTGCTGCTGGGTTCAAGTGACTCTCCTGTCTCAGCCTCCCAAGTAGCTGGAATTATAGGCATGTGCCACCATGCCTGGCTAATTTTTGTATGTTTAGTAGAGACTGGGTTTCACCATGTTGGCCAGCCTGGCTTCAAACTCCTGAGCTCAGGTGATCCACCCGCCTCAGCCTCCCAAAGTGCTGGGATTACAGGCGTGAGCCACCGCGCCCAGCCTACTATGTCATTTTATGTCAGGGACTTGAGCATCCTCGGATTTTGGTGTCCTCAGATCTCGGTGTGCTAGAGGCAGTCCCTGCGGATCCTGAGGGTCAACAGTATTTTCATTGCCTCCAGAAGAAACCCTGTGTCCTTTAGCTCTCCTCCCGTCTTCTCCCAAACTCCCAGTCCTAGACAACCATGCATCTAGTTTCTGTCTTGGCCTAGGGACAACAGCATGTTTCCCTGAGTGACATCCCAGCTTTAGGACTGAGTATTTGGTGGCAAGGGTGCACAGTGGCCTCTGGTCTCCCTGGCTTGCCTCTCCCAGCATGGAAACTCTGCCCCAGGAGCCAGGACAGGCGATCAGGCATCAGTATTCACACCCCAGGATGGGGCCAGGGTAGAGCCTCCATCCCATGAGGGGGCAGGAGGAGGAAGGAGGTCCCCAAATCCCATCTGTCCTTACCTGGAACTTAGCCTCAGCAACAGGATCTGAGGGCGGGAGAAACGCTGCCGTGTTGCCTCTCTTGGGAGGATGGCCCTCCTACTGGGCGCTGGGGAAGACAGAGCCCTATGCTCCCGGCTGCACCGTTCTTGAGTGGAGTTTCTGTCTTGCTGCACTGGAGGTCAGAAGTCGAAAAATTAGTCTCACTGGTCAAAGTCAAGGTGTTGGCAGGGTTGGTTCCTCTTGGAAGGGCTTGGGGAGAATCCATTTCCTTGTCCTTTCCAGCTTCCAGAGACCAGGTATGTCTTTAGGCTCACGGCCCCTTCCTGCGCCCTCACAACCAGCGCTGTGGCATCTCCTCTCCTCTCCAAGCTCCTGCTTCCCTCTTAGCCCGTTGTGATGACACTGGGTCCACCCAGATGACCCAGGGCCGTCTCCCCATCTCCAGATCCTTACCTTATTCCCATCTGCAAGGCTCCTTTCACCACATGAGCTAACACAGCCACAGGTTCTGGGGATTAGGATGTGGCTGTCTTTGAGGGGCGCTGTTATTCTGTCTACTACAGGGTGGGAATTAGGAGAGAGACAAAGGGGTGGTCTCCCACTGAGGGGTGGGCACGTCTGCACTAATTCCCATCTTGGCTCATCTGTGGACCCGGCCAGGAGCAGCACAGGGTGTTCCCTGTCCTGGGGGCTGCCTCTCCCCACACCCCCTCACCACCCTGCTGGAGTCCATCTTCACCCAGGCTGTCAGCAGAGACTCCCTAGATGAAGATGGACTCCAGCAGGGGGTGCTTTGGGTCTCCCTGAGTCTGGATAACAATAACTCCTATTTATGAACGCCTACTGTGTGCCAGATAGTTGGGCTAGAAGGTTTCCAAGACTATCTTGAAACCACGTAAGTACTCTTCAAGAAGACAGTATTGTTCTCATTTTAGAGAAGGAGTATCCAAGGCTTAGGAGTGTGACTCCCTACTTCATGTCAGAAAAAATGGATGGGTAAGGATCAGTGGTGATACATCTATAGATTTTGGTACTCTACCCTTCCACAGACCTCGAGCCTCATTCGCCTCCTCCCAAGGGTGTTGTAACTGGTGGGTGGCTTCTGGAGAATGTAGAGATGAGTGTGGAATCTGGCAGAGATGACAGCCTGTGACGTTGAGAGTAAGACATCAAAGGAACTGTGGCCCCCTCCTCACCTTCTCTCTCAAATCATTAGCCTGGAGGAGCCGGCTGCGCTATTTTAAGGGCACTCGCGCGGCCCTATGAAGCCCACCTTGCAGGCTTCCTGCCACGTGAGCCAACTTGGAAGCGGATCTGCTAGCCCCAGTCAAGCCTTCAAACAATGGCATCACTGGCCCACATCCTCACCTTGACTGCAACCCAGGAGAGACTCTGAGCCAGAACCACCCAGCTAGGCTGCTTCTGAATTCATGACCTACCAGAACTGTGAAATACTGAAAGCTTATTGTTTTAAGCCACTAATTTGGGGGTTATCTGTTGTGCAGTAATAGATAGGTAATACACGATCTGAGTCTGTGCTTATTCTGCCAAGAGATGCCACCTCCAGAACAATCGAGTTAGGTCATGATGTTTTCGGAAGGCTGGGAGGAGCTGGCGTGGTGGACAGAAGGTGGGAGAGTTTCTGAGGATAAGAGGTGAGGGACAGGTGGCCAAGAGACAGGGGCATAAGGGTGGGCTGAGGAATGACCGGGGCCCGAAAGACTGGGTGGGTGGAAGCAAGGGGACTGAGGAATCAGCTACCAAGAGTTATGGGAATGGAGACCCAGGCGTCCCCTCCCTGAACCATCTGCTCCGGGGCTCATTTTTTGGAGCCCTCCAATGATGGGGGCTTGATGAAGGGAGGCATGAACAGGTCCTAGAGGAAAAGGCCTTTGGCGAACACTAAACAGGTGAGTGGTTCCTTCTCCTTTCAAGGCATCCTTCAGGGCAATTCAGAAAACGCTGCATTCAATTGTCTATACACAGTTTTCTTTCAAGCATAAGTTAAGGTGAGTCTCCTCAGATGTCAATTCACTGATACAGACTGTTGTGCTTCTTTAACACTCTTACTTAATTCCAAGAAGCAGCATACCTACCCCCATGCCCCAAAAAGGAAACAAACCACAAGTCCAAGTCAGATATCAGGCATTTGTACGTTGACAGGTTTATTCTTAAAGCTTTAACTAATACATCTTTACACACACTGAAGTTGGTAAAAGGTAAGCCCTTACTGCTTTGTTAAAAATAAAACCCATACATAAAGCTTTCCGGCCAAATTCCCAAAACATGAGAACATCACGTTTCTACAATACATCTGCTTTTTTGATTCATGTGTTTTCAACTCAACAGAACTCAACGACTCATCCCGATCTACCCGAACAAAGAGAAAACTAACTTCAAGACCATGAAGGGAAAAAAACACATGCCTCTTCTAACTGTTAAAGACAAGTAGCTGGGGAATTCTGAAAATTCTCAATTAATAGTTAATAGTATAAAAATGCTTACCTCCATGTAGCTCACCTTTAATCAAAGGCAGACCAGTTATCACTATTCTAAAGCACTCAAAGAACACTGAAATGACTGTGCATATCTACAGCAACGAAAAGAACGTAGAACATTTAGCCCTCCTAAACAATTCCAGAAGAGGGAAAGTTCATTATAAATTAATACTTGAAGATCCTAGCCCAGCTAGAATCGATTTTTTAAAATTACAATAAAGTATACAAATATGAAATTCAGAAAGGCAGATAAAGAAAAGCTATCCCTTACTAAACACAGGTGCTGGCAAGCAAAAATAGTCTTTCCCTCTGGGTGAAATTAATGGTAGATTAATACTAATCAAATAATCAAAAATGACACAAAATGAAGATACGAAATAAAATTGATCCTTGATGTGAGAATAACTGTAATCCTTGCATGTTCAGAATGTTCTTAGGTTCTTCTAGAAAGATTTAGAAAAAAAAAAAAAAAAAGCCATGCAAATAAAATTCTAATGACATGCCAGTTGAGTGACTTGCAAAGGTTTGCCTCAGAAGGGCTTTTTAAAGAGGCTAAAGACATTCTAATTACATTCCAAATTGATGTTTACACCAAAATAAGAAGCAAGCATCTATTCCCAAAGCTAACCCTATGGACTTCATAGAATTGCTTATACTTTGTAACATTTTCTGCTTCTTTCTTAAAACTCTAGGGGGAAGGTCAGCGTGTGGGACATAATAATGAGGAAAAGAACCTCATTAAGCCAGGCAGAGGATGGCAAAGATCAACAAAAGAGCCCACTGCACTCCAGCCTGGGCAGCAGAGCAAGGCACCGTCTCTAAAAGTAATAACAAATAAAAGGAAAAAGATGCAAGCAAATTTCTGCAAATAGAAGTGTTCACCCCACAGATGAGAAAAGAGGACTCAGGAGAGCCCACACAGGCACCTTGGTGGTCTGAATCTAAAAGATGCCCCTCTCAAATTCGGAGGATGATGAATTAGCTACTGCTTATCAGGCAACTAACAGAGCCAGCCACAGAAAGGTTACAGAGCCAGCCACAGAAAGGTTACAAAGCCACCCTCAGAACCAGCCCTTTGAAACTGGAAACAAAGTTTTGGCCAGAGATGAACATGCACCCATATGTCTGAAGACTAAAGGTTTTTAAAAGGACACGGACTCCAGATCTTTGATTTTATGAATAGATCCACTTTGGTTGGTAATTCTTCTGCCTGACAGGCTGCCTTGAGCTCTCACACAGCTGATGTGACTGGTCAGCAAATAGCTGTGTAAACCTGTCCAAACTAGTGAATTTGGTGGCTACAGACAGCTAATCGCAGCTTGAGAGTTTAGAGTCTACGGCTGACTGACCTCACTATGGTCACCTGGACTGCAGCAAGATTGAGCACAGCTTCCTTTAGATGGGTGGAAGAAGGAGTAACAGGGAAATGTGTGTGGATGTGTGCACGCAGAGAGAGTGGGGGGAGGGCTGGTGGGGAGGAAGGAGGAGAGAGAAAGGTAATGAAAGGCCAAAAGGAAAGTTAAAACGAAAGGGGTTTACTTTGTTGATGCCAATTTAGGGGTCAGCTAACAATAACAAGCTACTACTATCATTTCCCAAAGATGGAACAAAGGGTGATGTCACACACAGATGCCAGAGGATGTCCCCAAACCTGACGTATTAGAGGAATATCAACACAATGTCTCACAGCTTTCTTCCCTGGCAGCTGGCGCCACAGTAGAATCTCCATGGCCATGCACGTGGCTCACACCTGTAATGCCAGCACTTTGGGAGGCTGAGGCGGCAGGATCGCTTGAGCCCAGGAGTTCAAGACCAGCCTGGGCAACACGGGGAGACCCCACCTATATTTTTAAAAAAGAATCCCCAGTCTCTTTGAAGTATGCACCTTGGAAGGAAACAGTTTCAGGACACTCTGGCACTTTTTTTTCTACTCTGGGAAGGGATCCGTGGGCTTTCTACAAGACAGCAAACAACCTGGTCTTTCCTCTGGGATCCTGTCGGCTTCCCCTTCCCCAGAGGTCCTGACATTGCTTAGCAGGCATTGACCTGAAATGAACTGCTTCAACGCATTCTGAAGGACCTTTAAATAAGATAGTAATAAATCCAGTTGCTACAGAAAGACAAGAAGAACAGTCATGATTGCAGTCAGTTTTAAAAATAGATGTACCTTCCCTTCTTGCTCTCTCCCATAAATACTAAATGGAAGAAGACACAAATAGAGAAGAAAGTATCTTTAAACTATTAAGAAAATGAAGAAAACAACCTAATCAATGTGGGACACCATGCAAAAATTAAAAAAAAAAGCGAGAAAATATTACCAATCAGGCCTTTTAAATAAGGATAGAATTCAATAAAAAAATTTAAAATGCTTACATCTTCTGAAAAAACCCATGATTAGCTCCAAGTTTTAGAAAGTTCTTGAACAAAAGGTGCACATCAAAGTAGCGAGGTAGCAGCCCCACCTTTCCCAAAAAGCTTTCAGGAAAAGGCTGCGCAAACACCTGCTGGTGAGGTCACCAGGAAGAAATCTGCTTACGGCAGGAAATCGCACTGGCTGAGCTCTAAGGCTTCTAAATGCTAAGATTCTCGTATGTGCTAAAAACACTGCTACGATGACAGTGTGATCTGATCATCTATGCATCTCTCTGAAATAAATGAAGTCAACTCAAGACATTCTACAAATTAGCCAAGTGCAATGATATATTTTAAACCCACACTCAGACCAACGGTGTACATCATAAATTTTTACTAGAACTATTTCATAACCATATATATTAAAAATTGGCTGGGCACGGTGGCTCATGCCTGTAATGTCAGCACTTTGAAAGGCTAAGGTGGGTGGATCACTAGGTCAGGAGTTCAAGACCAGCCCAGCCAACATGGTGAAACCCCATCTCTACTAAAAATACAAAAATTAGCCGGGTGTGGTGGC
>NW_022436960.1:12414322-12421752 GCF_009761245.1 Sapajus apella | reverse complement strand
ATTGTGCCACTGCGCTCTAGCCTGGGCGACAGAGTGAGACTGCATCTCAAAAAAAAAAAATAGAAAAAAAAAAGAAGAAAATCTACTTAATTTTATACTTTATTATTAGTTCCTACTTCAAAATGCTAGTCAATATCTTTACCCCCTACAGAGAAGTGGGTAAAGAGATTTTTAAAATTAAATTGCTATATAAGAGAAAGTCTTCATTAATATCGATTACATCTGTATTCTAGCCATCTTTGGGGTCAATGCATGTATGGATTCTTTTATCCTCTTTAATCGATCCCTCAGTATGCTGGTGAGACAGAGAGGGACAGGTTATGCCCATTTTACAGATGAAGAAATGGAGGCAAGGGGAGGCTGAGTGATTTGCTCAGGGTCACCAAGTCTGTAGCCAAGCTGGAAATACAGTACCAAACTGCCTTCCCACCTCTTTTTCACAAAATCCTCAGTAATACTCACTAGAATGTCATATCTAATACATTTTACTCTTCACTTAAAACCATGGGTTCAGGGAAAAGGGAATTAAGTGAGCTCTTTTGGTAACCTTGTTTTCTTTTAGAGGATGAATGTACTTCTCTTTAAATGCTGGTAGGTCTAGTTAGTAAAAACTGAATGGTGAGAAACAAAGCTGGGCACAGGCCAAGGCAGACATGAATGACAGGCTTTATCTTTCATGGTTTACAGTTTTCCCAGAATTCAGTTCTCACTAGAGGCTCACTGTACAAGGTCCAACTTTGCATCTAACTTCAACACACAGCCTTCCCAATCATCTCACAGCGTTTGTTTGAACACAAAATAAAGAATATACTGGTTGATCTAAAGAAATAAACAGTATTATTCAGTAAGAGCCCTAGAATATAAAAACATGGTATTCATCTACAGTAAAGATAAATTATCAGTACGTTTTAAGAAATCACTTCTTTTTTTAAAAAATGGAAATTTCTTCTAAAATGGTTTTTCAAAGCTATGACTCATAAGGAAATAACTAATTTTCAATGTCTAAATACCTTCAAAAGAAGCAAATAGGTAAGCATTAGTCCAATTACGTGAAACCCAATAAAACAAGATCTGATTTGAAAACATTGCCAAAGAAAAGTGCGAAGTTTAAGGGATAAACAGCATCTGATGTGTGCATCCTATCGGGAATAATTGGTATCTAATGCTACAATGGAGTACTAACCCCTAGTTTAGAGTTTGCCACATGAAAGGCATACTTACAACTTTTTTCCATATTAAAAATATTTGTCTTTAAACAAAACTAAATTACAGTTAGCCTTTGCTGGGAGAAACATCATGAAGTGTGCAAAGCGGTCACAATGAAAAAAAGCCCTGGAAGTTAGCAAAAAGAGGTGAATGTGTTTGCCGTTCTCTATATAAAATGAGTTCGCTATGAAAAAAAAAAAGAATTTGTTATGATGCTTTACTTAATTTGCCCATCTATTAACATAGGCTTTGAAAAATTCCTCTAAATGGAACAATTTTATAAGGGATGAAGATGTCATCATGATATTTTCCACTATAGAAACTTCTTAGGTTATCACTCAGAAAACAAAACAAAAGCCAAAGCTTAGCAGAAAGAATAAGCAAACTAAAATTTCAAAGCTTAAATTAATCAAACTAAACTATAACAATGAAGTGGCTAATAAAAAGGTAAGCATCACATTTATGATGTCTAGATAAAAGTCAACCAAATACATAAGATGGATCCCTTACTTAAAAAAACAACAGAAAACCCACAAAACCACAAACAAAACAAATCACCAATGGATGTGTAAATACTTAAAATTTAATACCCTCTGAAGTTTCTATATTAAATCAAAATCATAACCAGCTTGAAAGCTGTATTAAAATAATCCTGGAGCTCTGGAATGTTATTCCCTCTTACAGCTGTATTAGGTCTTTAGGAAATCAATGTGGTGTTACTAGTTTATGTGTATCCCATTATTCTTTTAAAAAAGAAACTAACACAAATATCTTACACCCTTTTGCTTGATTAATCATTTATACCAGAGAGAACTCTGTATATACCAGTACAGGTGGGAGATTACGGGCAGGGCAGATAGTCAATTTAAGGAGGGGTGGTCTTATTAATTTGGTGTTGTAAGCCCCCAATACACGTGTCTATACACATACATAAACACGCACCTATGTAATTTTCACAAGACAAAACTATTAAAGTACCTACAAAATAGAACTTTTTTCCTCCAAACCAAGATATCTGTTAATACAGACTACTGATGCAACCTAATTTTAAGTAATTATAGTGCAAGGAGCCTGAAGTATAAAGATTTGACATTATAATTTATAATTCCTAAATAATTATTAAATGATTAATGCTTAGTCATTAACCATTTAATAATAAGTGGCTACCAGATTTAGAACAAAACTTACTGTAGCCATTATAATCTGCAAATATTTGAAAAACTTAACATGAAATCAGCACAGAAACTAATTTTTTAGAAATAGCCTACATAACAAAGATTATATATTATACGTAGTCACAAATTTTTATCATTTTCGATTTCATAATGTACATTTGTCTCAAGTAAGTCCATTTAAATACTAATTAGAATTTTTAAAGACGAGTTTTTTGCTAAATGTATCATCATTAGAAAAAGTTTTCTGGATGTTTATATGAGCAGGGTTTGATTATTCTGACATCAGAAAGCCAATGCTAGACTCCACAGCAAGGATACTGAAATTTAAAAATCTGGAATACTTTAACAGATTTTGCTCAAATATCTGAAAGATATATCAGACTCTATAAAAAATATACTGTACTTACTACAAATATATTATTTCCAAACCCATTCTTACCTTAAAAAATATGTACAACTAGACTAGTGATGCAAAATACTTATACAAGTTTATACATTTTAGGTGTGCTTTACTAGAAATATATTATGAAAAAAATTTCAATACCTAGTTACTTTAAAAAATACCTTCAAAATGCATACCATTCAAAACATATAAAAAGGACTGATTTTATTGTACTGTAATATATATTCTTCACATAAAGATTTTATGCAAAACAATCTGCAGATAGAAACAATTTTATTTACATTTGCCATAAAAGTATTTTGAAGTTTTAAAAATCTAAGTAATTTTTTTCAATACATTTCATCTTTGCCTTTGCCAGGAACAAAGTTTCAAGTGATATCTCCATCAGTGAATAAAAAGATGTATGAGTTCACTCATATTGACAAAACTTTTGCATTCAAATAAGTACAGATTATCTAGAATAAAGATATGTCTAATGTATATGTTGGGATTAATGGAGACAATATAGCCTCTGACTACTTAGCAAAATAGCAAAATCATGAGTAGCGTTAATTTTCTGCTATTTTAAAGGTATGTTTGATGAAAAGACAACTGCTACAAATGATTTCACGAATGAATAGTTCAGCTAACTGTACAAATGAGCCTGCTTCTAAGACAAAGTTAACATAGGTAAGGTAAGAGAGATTTTAGAAAAGCATTCACCAAAGAAAAATTGAACTAAAACAAAGGCCTGGTGCTCCCACTATTTTTTATTACTGTTTTTTTGTTTTTTTTGAGACGGAGTCTCGCTCTGTCATTCAGCCTGGAGTGCAATGATGAGATTTTGGCTCACTGCAACCTCCGCCTCCTGGGTTCAAGTGAACCTGCCTCAGCCTCTCAAGTAGCTGGGACCACAGGTGCCTGCCACCACGCCCAGCTAATTTTTGTTATTTTTCTTACTAGAGATGGGGTTTTGCCATGTTGGCCAGGCTGGTCTTGAACTCCTGACCTCAGGTGATCTGCTTGCCTCGGCCTCCCAAAGTGCGGGTGCTCCCATTATTACAATGAGTCCCAAAGTAAGAAATTAAACCTCAGAGCAAGATACAATCAATAATAAGCTGGGTATGATCACCATGGAAACACAGCACTGTGATCTTTATCTTCCCAAGCCACTACCCAACACTGGGAAAAGTAGGATCCCAAGGAGGCTCTCTGTTAAGCTGGAGCTTTGGTGTTACCTGTAAGACACAAGTTTATTTTGTCCCCAAGAGCTTAACCTCTGTTTAGAAAAGATTTTCCAACTATAAAATAACTGTGCTTCAGAGTTGATGCCAAAGAAAGGAGGGCAGGATGGCATTCTCTGAATAGCCAGGTGTTAGAACTGACTTCCTCAAACTAGCTGTAGCTTTTCTAGCTATATGCGTGTGGTTTTTAAAAATATAAAATTCATTTTAAGTGTACCATTCATTGGTTTTTACTATATTTACAATGTTTTGCAACCATTACCACTACCTAATTCCAGAACATTGTCATCACCCCAAAACCCCATTGCCTGTATACATTAAGTCATGCTTGATTTTCCCTTCACCAGCCCCTGGAAACCACTAATCTTTCTGTCTTTATGGATTTGCTTGTTCCGGACATTTCATGAAGTGGAATCGTATATCACATGGCCTTGTGTGTCTGGTTTAACTGGTAATTCTTAAGCCATTCCAAAGGAGCTATAATTTCGAGAATACCAAGCTACAGGTGCTCCAGACGGTGAATCTGTCCTCCCCTGCATCCTCATTTCTATGGAGTTACCCGTATGACAATGTCCTACTCTTTGCTGCCTTTTGATTAGATGAACATGGATGTAATCAGAAGCACAAACTTATCTCTGGAATACGTCTTCGTAATTTAAAAAATTCACTGGATAAAGTTTCACAAGTGGGAAAGACTTACAAAGAGAGGAATACAATTCTCGATCTGATTATAATATTCTAACAGTGACATATGCCCAGATTATATTTTTCTCTTGGTAGCACTGCAACTTAAGCTATTCTGGAAGACACAGACCACCAAGCCATTTTTTGGTATTATAAAAGCATTTAATAAGTGCTTAGTTGCATGTGAAATGTTTTTCAAAAACAGAAGTTAAAATGGGAAACCACAGCTGGCTGATTCTCCATAAGATTTCATGTCGATATTCATAAAGAGACATGATTTCAGAGGTAAGTTTGTTCTCCATAAATCAGTTCCTCCAGTTTCAACTCAAATTGTCAAATAATTGTGCTCCAAGTGAGATTTTTACGTAGAACATAGAAACCCTGTCAGGGAATCGGGTTTGCAAAAGGTAGGCCAAATATTGATGTAGTGTGGGTGAACTGTGAACTGCGTTAAGCTCTATACTTTTTTTAAAAAGGCTAAAAATGTTTATATAAAGATGTAATCATCCAAGAGATTCCACTCTCTCTTTTTCTTGCTCCCAACCCCCACACAAGAAGAGTCTATTTTAATTTCCAGAAGTCCGACTTAGCAACCCTTTAGTAGCCTGTGTATAAATACAACAGGCTGTAAGTCCCAAAGTGGCATGGATCTTATCGTAAATATTGTTATATTGCTTGTGTCTAGAACAATGCCTGGCCTGAAGGCAGTGCTCAAAAACTATTTAATGGACAAAGAAACAAATGAATAAAGCTGGTGCCCTCACATAGGAACATGTGACAACCAAGTTATCAATGCCAGAAGCCGCAGCAGAGAAATCAACAATGGCATTAAACATGATCACCACCAGATTTGTGCTTTTGGCCACAATAGAGTAGCTTGTGATTGGACTAACCCTACTGAAAACAACCGTGAAAGCTAAATTAACCCTTTTCCCATTTAGAAAAAAAAGCACAGCTCGATGCCAGCACTCATTTAATTTTATATGAACACATTCTTTGAGGCTAAAGCAAATCTGATTTTCAATGTGAAAATAAAATATAAAAACTGTTCTTGATGTTATTTCTAAACAGAACTAGTATCAGAATCGTCCGAATCATCAGAATCATCTATTTCAGAAAAATCAAATTCATTAAATGAATCTCTGGCCAACAACTGTTAAGAGAATGATGTTAACATCATGTGTAGGAATGCTACATTTTCTAGGATTTAACATTTCCAGCGACTGAGAATTATTATACTTTGTAAATGAAAATAACCACTACTAAAAACAGAATGCTATAAATAGAATGATGTCTTTTTTTCTGAAGTCAATATACTAGAGCTACACAAAAATAATAATAAAGGCGAGAGAGTTCGTGGCAAAGTTATCTCAGGGTCAATGCTGCAGCAGCAAGTGCAAGTATTCTTGGGACAAGCAGGAAAAGGGTTAAACAGAACATCTTTTATAGGCGTCAGGGAGCAAACCAATGCAGGCAGAACTTGACGAACTACAATAAAAGACCTGAAAGGGAAAGAAGGGAAGCACACTTTGGTGAGCTGTATGTTCATTCTGATTTCTTCTTTAAGGCACTACAAATTCACAACACAGGGAAATAAATATCTAGCAGAAAGCAGTAATCCCACTTGGTTGAAGAGACAAAAGTTGGAGCTTGGGAAAGTAGCTAGGATTTGGGGGGGCAAAATTCCAGAGAAGAAACCTCAGGGAAGTCAGCCTGAAGTACTGGTACAGTATCTCCTTGATGCGTCTGCCAATCCTAGACTCCTGAGTACAAGGTGAGACCTCAAGAAACCCAGCAAAAAGCAGCAGATGGAAGGCTAACAAGCTGAGCAGCTCTTGGTACCGAGGAGGTTGGCATTCAAGGTCGCTAAGGTAAAGTGGCCCTGATAAACACCCCAGATTTTCAGATGGAAGCCCAAAGAGGCCATATGCTAGGAGTAAGAGCAAAACTGAAATATACAAGCCTTAACAAAGTCTAAAACCAACCTTCAACAGGATTACAGTGATCCGCCTGTATTTTATCAGACTGCCAGAAGAAAACATTATCTTAGAGCAAGATAACATCATTCAAAGCTCCTACAACATTTAACACACAATGTATGACATGTCACCAAACTGACAAGATATGCTAAAACACAGGACCAAAGGACTGACAGCAGACAATGGAAACAAAAAATTACAGGTGGTAAATCAGACACTGGATTTCTCAGACAGGAGTTTAAAACTACTTTGATTAATGTGTTCAATATAGAGGAAAAGACTGAAGATCTGATCAGAGATCTGGCATCTACAAAAAAGTGTCAATGGATATTTTAGAACTGAAAATATAAGATATCCAATTAAATTTAAAATTGATCAGACTCAGCAGAACAGAGGGTAAGTTAACTAGGTCAGTAAAAACGATGCAGACTGAAGTGCATACAGGAAAAATTCATATGGAAAACACAGGACTATAACAGACATATGCAACGCAGTATAACACAATTCCTAGGAAAAGAAAGAGAATGCATTGGAAAAAAACGACTGGTTAAGAATTCCAATAAAGAAGGACATCAACCAACAGATTCAGGAAGTTGACTATCCTTAGGAAAGATACAATGGCACACAGAGGCTTCATAGTCACACTTTTAAAAACAAAGATGAGGCTGGGCATGGTGGTTTATGCCTGTAATCCCAGCACTTTGGGAGGCTGAGGCAGGTGGATCCCAGAGTCAAGAGATCGAGATCATACTGGCCAACA
>NW_022436960.1:12407085-12414222 GCF_009761245.1 Sapajus apella | reverse complement strand
GCCAATATGCTGAAACCCCATCTCTACTAAAAATATAAACATTAGCCAGGTGTGGTGGTGCATGCCTGTAATCCCAGCTAACAAGAATCACTTGAACCTAGGAGGTGGCGGTTGCAGTGAGCTGAGATTGTGCCACTGCACTCCAGCCTGGGCAACAGAGTGAGACTTGGTCTCAAACAAGGAAAGAAAAGAAAATGGTGAACTCAGTATTTCATACAAGGCAAAAACATACTTCAAAAATTAAAGGTAATATTGAATTGTGCCTGAGTGTAATGATTAGATGAGTATATTACATGATACATGAATTTTATCGTAATAAAATTGTTACAGAAAAATAAAGGCAAAAGAAAACAGGTTTCAAAAAACAAAAGCTGGGAGAATTCATTGTCAGAAGACTGGCACTAAAATAAATACTAAAGGGAATTCTCCAGGTGAAGGAAAATAATCCCAGAGGGAAGTAAAAAAGGCAGATGGAAAGAAAAACATCAGAAAACATAAATATGTGGGCTAACAAAAACAAAGTCTTTAAAATATAAAGTAGTGGTATTAATAATAATGTCTGTGAAGTCTAAAATACTTATAGAATATAGAGACAAGATATATATAGAATGTAGAAGTAAAATACATCACAACAATTAACACAAAAGGAAGAAGGGGGAAAGCAGATTTAAACTGTCATAAAATTCCTGCATTGTTGGGGAGTGGTAATACATCAATTTAAGGCAGTAAGTCAAAGATGGACACTATAATCTTTAAGGTAATCATAAAATGAATTTCTAAAAATCTCTAACAAACTAACAGAGGAGGAAAAAATGGACAAAAGACTTGGTTTATCAGAAGAAGACACAAAATACTGGAACCAAGAGGGTATAGGACAAAAATGTAAAAGAAATTGTAAGATGGCAGACTTAAAACCAGTAATAAATAATTACATTAACTGTAAATGGACAAGATATATTCCAATTAATGACAACTTTCCCACAAAGAAAACTGCTCATTCAAATGGTTTCAATGGTGAATTATTTTAAATAGGAGGAATAATATCAGGTGTAAACTCTGTCCAGAGTGTAAAAAAAGGGAACATATCTCCAACTTTGTTTTATGAGGTCAGGATAATCTCAATACCAAAACTTGACAAAAATATTAAAGAAAGAAAAATTACAGGTCTATCCTCCTCCTTTTTCTTCCTCTCTGCCCCCCCCCCTTTTTTTTTTTAAAGACAGTCTCCTGCTCTATTGCCCAGGTGGGAGTACAGTGACACAATCTTGGTTCACTGCAACCCCTGCTTCCTGGACTCAAGCAATTCTCCTACCTTAGCCTCCCGAGTAGTTGGGACTACAGGTGTACACCACCGCACTTAGATAATTTTTAAATTTTTTGTAGAGATGAGGTCTCAGTATGTTGCCTAGACTGGTCTCCAACTCCTAGGCTGAAGCAATCCTCCCTTCTTGGCCTCCCAAAGTGTTGAAATTACAGGTGTGAGATACCACACCCAGCTTAGGTCTATCCTTCTTATGACTCAAAAATCTTAGGCAAAATATTAGCAAACTATATCCATTGATATATGAAAAGAGTAATACATCATGAAAATGGAATTTGCTCTATTTTCAGCATTTCAAAATTAGTGTAACTTATCACTGTAGGGAAATAAAGAAAAAATACATGATTATCTCAATGGAGGCAGAAGAAATATTTAGTGAAAACTCTCTGAAAACTAGAAATAAAAAACAATCTGGCATATGATATCTATAAAAATTATGTAAAACATAATATTGAATAGTAAAATATTGAATTCTTATTTTGAGTTCAAGAAGTTAAAGAAGTCCATTGCCATTACTTCATTTAGCATTTTACTAGAGGTCCTGGTCTGCTCAATAAGGCAAGAAAAATAAAAATTGAAAAGGCAGAAATGAAACTATAATTATTTACAGAAGATATATCTGTAGACCTAAAGAAATCTAAAATAATATATAGAATTATTAGAATTAAAAAGTGAATTTAGCAAGGCTTCTAACTGCAAGGGCAATATACCAAAAACAATTCCTATATTTCTATAAACAAATTAAAAATAATTTGATAATAAAATAAAACTGTCAAAAACGTAGATATAAATCTAACCTCTACATGTAAATCTATAAAACTCTGGTGAGACGAATTAAATACCTAAGTAAACAGAGGGACATACCATGACCATGGATTGGAAAACTCAAAATTGTTAAGATATAATTTCTCCTGAAATTGATTTATACATTCAATGCAATACCAATTAAACCCTAACATCCCCTGCCATAAAAACCAACAAGGTGATTCTAAAATGTATATGGAAATGCAAAGGCAAAAGAAAGGTTTCAAAAAACAAAAGCTGAGAGAATTCATTGTCAGAAGACTGGCACTAAAGAGAATTCTCCAGGTGAAGGAAAATAATCCAGGTGGAAGTACAAAAGGCAGGATGGAAAGAAAAACACCAGAAAACATAAATATGTGGGTAAACAAACAATACAGAGTCTTCAAAATATACAGTAGTACTAATACCAAGTACTAATAGTCAAAACTATTAGAACCATTAGATCAAAGTTAGAGGTCTTACACTACCAGATATGAAGGCTTCATAAAAATTACAACTCAGCTTTTCAATACATTGTGGTGGATCAAGTGAATACTGATATGAAAAAACAAACTTTGGCTACTATTTCACATCATATACAAATATCAGCAGTAGACAGACTATAAGCCTGATGTGAATGGTAAAACAATAAAGCTTTTATTTTTATTTTTTTGAGATGGAGTCTCACTCTGTTGCTCAGGCTGGAGTGTAGTGGCGCGATCTCGGCTCACTGCAACCTCTGCCTTCTGGGTTTAAGCAACTCTCAATTCTCCTGCCTCAGCTTCCCAAGTAGCTGGAATTACAGGTGTGCACCATCACGCCTGGCTAATTTTTGCATTTTTAGTAGATGGAGTTTCACCATGTTGGCCAGGCTGGTCCAACTCCTGACCTCCAGTGATCCACCTGGATCAGCCTCCCAAAGCACTGGGATTACAGGCATGAGCCACCTCGCCCAGCCAATAAAGCTTTAGAAGAATATAAGAGTATCTTCATAACCTTCATGTGAGCATTCATTAAATATGACACAACATTATTAGCAATTAAATAAGATTGGTATATTGGACTTCATAAATTTTTTGGTCATCAAAGGAAAGCACTTAGGAAGTAGAAAAGCAAACTAAAAGAGAAGACATTTATGGTAATATATCAGACAAAAAAACCTCATGTCCATAAAACATAAAGGACTTTTGCAAGTCAATAAGAAAAAAAGACAACCCAATAAATATGAACAAATGACTTGAACAGGCACTTAACAATTGAGGATAGCCAAATGACCAACAAAATATAAAAAGGTGTTCCATACATCATTATTTATCAGGAAAATGCACCTTAAAACCTTAGTGAAATACACAATCACCAGAATGGCTAAAACCACAATCAAATATGCATTTGTCAGAATGGCTAAACTACTAGGGCTTATAGTACCAAGTACTGATGAGGATGTGGAACAACTAGAACCTTATACCTTATTGGTGGGTAAATTGATACAACCACTGTTGAAAACTATTTGGTAATATATTCTACAACTAAATGTATATTCATCTTGTGACTCAGTAGTTTCACTCCTTGTTTGCTTTTTGAGACAGGGTCTCACCCTGTCGCCTGGGATGGAGTGCAGTGGTGCGATCATGGCTCACTGCAGCCAGTTGTTTCACTTTTAAGTGTACACACAAGAGAAATGAGTGTACATGTCCACTAAAAGATACGTACAAGAATGCTTATGGCTGCTTTAAACATAAAAGCTAAAAACTATAAACAACCAAAATGTCTATCAATGGCAGAATGGATAAATTGTGATGTATTTATCTGATGGACTACTACACAGCAATGGAAAAGAACAAACTATTGTTATTGCTACATGCAACAACATAGATGCATTTCACAGACATAATGCTGATCAAATTAAACCAGACACAAAAATCTATAGACTGTATAATTCCATGTAGAGGAATGTCAACAACAGTGACAGAGGTCAGAATGGTGGTTATGTGTATTAACTGGGAGCCTCGTCTTGGTCTGAGTGATGGCTACATGGATGCATAAATATATAAACACTTTTTGAGCTGTATACTTAAGACCTGTGCACTTATGCCATGTTGCAATAACATTTTAAACAATATGATCACTATCTGTATGTAGTCTTAGTGCTTCATTTGGACTAGTCTCTTTGGCCACTGGATGTCAGTGTTTGGAGCAGTGGGCAGCAGGAAAAGCTCGGGAAGGAGTGGGAAAACAGAGGAGAGAGTTATCGTGTGGGCTTCCTAGAGAAAAATAACCACTTTATGAAGCTTGTAAGTTCCTTTATCTACACAGTAGACAAAACTTTATAAAGAGATTTGTCCAGGTCAGGCGTGGTAGTTCATTCCTGTAATCCAAGCACTTTGGGAGGCTGAGGTGGGTGGATCATGAGGTCAGGAGATCAAGACCAGCCTGGCCAACATGGTGAAACCCCACCTCTACTAAAAATACAAAAACTGGCTGGGCGTGGTGACATGTGCCTGTAGTCCTAGCTACTAAGGAGGCTGAGGCAAGAGAATTACTTGAACCTGGGAGACGGAGGTTGCAGTGAGCTGAGATCGTGTCACCGCACTCCAGCCTGGGCAACAAAAGTGAGACTCTATCTCAAAAAAAAGAAAAAAAAAAAAGAGAGAGAGAGATTTGTCCATATGGGTAATGAAATAACATTTTTGTAAAGTAGCCTTTTCTATGTTTATCGCAGATGTTTGTATCTCAGAGCTGAGTCTACTTGCTTTCTCACACGGCATCATTATTTCCTTATTCCTAATAACTTTCATCACAAACATTTCCCAGCTCTGTCCCAATCAAGTTCTTATTTCTCTGATCAGAATTACAATTTATAAATGTAGGTCCACATGTGGATATCTTAAGAAGCAGTGAATGAAATACCAGTGGAGAAATACACAAATGAGTGTGAACATATAATAGAAAAACAGAAAAACAATGCAAGAAAAAGTGCATGTACTGAGTATGGAATGAACTGATGCAGTTCATAAAGACAACTCAAAAGGCAACTCATGGTTGGGCACAGTGGCCAACACTGGGAGGCTGAGGCGGGAGGACTGCTTGAAATTAGGAGTCTAAGACTAGCCTGGGCACCATAATGAGAACTTGCAGCTATTAAAAAAAAAAAAAAAAAGAAAAAGAAAAACAGCCGGGCATGATGGCACATGCCTGTAGTCCCAGCTACTTAGGAGGCTGAGGTGTGAGGATTGCTTGAGCCCAGGGGGTAGAGGCTGCCGTGAGCTGCGATCACTCCACTGCACTCCAGGTGACAGAGTGAGACCCTGTCTCACACAAAGCCAATTCATTTGAGCTGAGGCTTGACTGTACTTTTAATTGCCCACATAGAAAAGAGGAAAAATAATGCTTTTCATCTTTTAAAATATTCCATTTACCTTTTAGTAAGACAAATTCTTATCTTTATGTAAAACTGTGAAAGAACAGTTACATAGATTATTGCAGCTTAGATTATTTTCAACAAGTTTAAATTCCACACGTAAGGATACATACCATTTTTACCAGCTATACTTTAAAATGTCAGTCTTTAAAAATTCTTCTATGTGTATATGTGGTTTCTTCTTCTTTTCAAAAATTCATGCCTGTGAAGTTTTTAGGAATATTTTTCAAAACTTCAGTACTGAAGCATTAACTTTTTATGTGATATAGCACCTTTAAATTTGTGTTTTTATTCACACAAGAGCATTATTGTACATTTAATCATTTCTTTTGCTAGTATTTATAATCTCAGCGAATAGGATAGCAGCATAGTACCTAAATTAAACTATTAGGAATAACTGGATGCCTACCACAGCAACAGAACTTTAATGAGGTTAATTATTATTATTGTTATTTTATTTTATTTTTTTTTGAGACGGAGTTTCACTCTTGCTACCCAGGCTGGAATGCAGTGGTGCGATCTCGGCTTACCGCAACTTCCGCCTCCTGGGTTCAAGCGATTCTCCTGCCTCAGCCTCCCGAGTAGCTGGGATTACAGGCATGTGCCACCACGCCCAGCTAATTTTTGTATTTTTAGTAGAGACGGGGTTTCACCATGTTGACCAGGATGGTCTTGATCTCTTGACCTCGTACCCGCCTTGGCCTCCCAAAGTGCTGGGATTACAGGCGTGAGCCACCTCGCCCGGCCCAATGAGGTTAATTATTACACACATATCCATTCCAACACAGCAGTGCATATTTTACATGACCAGCCCCTTATGTAGTTAAAAATAAAACTGCAGTTTTAAAATGTCAAGTTCCTCAACCTTACTGGATTTTAAAACAAAACAAACAAGAGAAACAAGGATTTTCTAATCTATCTACAAGCAGAAATGCCAGAAAATAAAGCTGCAGTATTCCATAGAGCTCAAATTTCCTTTTCTAAGTCATGACATTTCTCTTTCATTCTCTCTGTTTTCTTTTTCTTCTAAGATAAGAAAATGTAAAACATAAATGAAAAGATAAAAACTGCTTAATATGGCAAGGAACAAGAATGAAACTAGATTTTTTTTTTTTTAGTAAAGAGGCAAATTTTATACAACCGTAAAAATTAAAAATGAAAAACAATAATAGAAATAGCATAATGCTACAGACTATCCCAGTTTCCTGGGCTCTGAAGAAGAGCTGCTATACTAAATACTAACTTTATTTATCTGAAGTATTCAATACCTTCTGATAACCCAAGCAGCATTATATTAATAGCCGGAAAAATACTACAAAATGTCCTTCTACCTCTCCCAGAAGAAATACACCAGGAAACTGAAGCCTGATGAATAACTACCAAGAATCTTGTCTTGTATTACAAGTCTCCTTCTAAATACGAAATACTAGGTTTTTGTAATGTTAAAAGGAATAATGGAAAGGAAATGACTGGCAAGAAACATTTCCTAATTTGCAAGACACAAATAGTTGGAAGCCACTTTAGTTTCTTACTCCTTTTCAGCCTAATGGTAGGAAAATATTAGGCACCTACTGAATTCACAAATTCATGAAACAGGGTGGACAATAGCCTTGAG